>NC_088867.1:43089182-43243928 GCF_032884065.1 Artemia franciscana
AGAGGATTTTTCTCTTATAGCATTCGCTGAAAGTTCCAATTTAATAACCAAATCAATTCTTGAGTTATGCTCTTTTGACGATGTGCATGCATAGATTGTATTTATCAATATTGGAAATGATGTTGTGCGGTAGTAGTTGTGGTAAGAGTAATAGTAGTGGTATTTGTGGTAGAAGGCATCATGCAAAAATTCTCTTGTTGATCATCTCCCTTATCATTTCCCAAAAGTTCGAAATTAAAATACCCAGTCATTCATGAGTTGCGCCCTTTGAAAATCCGTATTCACATAACAAATTTTGATATTGTTCAGCACTACCCTCAATATCCTTTGAAACGATCTGCTGGATTCCCTTGGTCTTTTCGGAAAATGAAGTTCTAGGATGTATATTTTTCTAAATAACATATACTATATATAAACAATAAACGAATTGACTAACTGACAGCCCTTGGCCTGAGGACTGCAGGGGAGGTAATAGTCCCAAAGACATAATTTCTAGAACTTTCAACAATGCTGAAAAAATGATTCTGTTAAAATTTTTGTCGGACGTAATTTAGGGAAGCGAAAGAGGGGCTGGTTGCCCTCCATTCACTTTTGACTCTCAAAAAGGGAACTTGATCTGTCGACACCCAATTAAAATGACCACATCCGATCTGAAATTTATGCGACCATTCGTTCCATAAAAAACCTTATATGCCTGGGGTATTGCTTACAACCTTTTCCCTTGGGCTCTGGATAGTTGTGTCTACCCTGAAGGCATTGCTATATGCTCTTTGGACTAATGTGACCAAATGGCTATCTCACAATTTTTATCGAATGTGTTTGTGGAAAAGGGGGTGTCAGAGAGGGAGAGCTAGTTGGGCTCCACCATTTTGACTCTTAAAACAGAACTAGAACTTTAAATTTCCAATAAGACGGGCTTCCTCTAAAGTTCAAAAAGCCAACCCTCCCACAAAAAGCTCACATGCCTCCAAGGCATAACTTACAATCATTGCCCTCGGACTCTGGGGGGCTCTGTCAACCCCAAAATCCGTGTTATGTGATTCCTGGGCTGTTTTTGAAGAAGTAGCTTTCTCAAAATTTCTATCTGATGCCTTTGAGGAAAATAAACTGTAAGGGGAGGGGGGGCTATTTGCCCAGTTACACTTTGAATCCTAAAAAGGGCACTGAAACTTCTGATTTCCAACACAATGAGTCCTCTCCGAAGCTTATACAATGACCCTTTTTTATAAAAACCTTTTATTCCACCGAGGTACAACCTAAAACCCTTACTCTAAGGGCTATGGGGGTTGACATCTTAAAAGAAATAGTTACTGGACCTTCAAATTACACTGAATAAAATGGTGGTTACAAAATTTTTATTGGATCTATTAGGAAAATGGTGGGCGTAGGAGGGCAGCTGGTTGACCTCTGATCACTTTTGAGTATCAAAAAGAGCAGTACACATTGCAATTTCTAATTAAATAAGCCCCTTTCGAAGTTTTTACGACTGCTCCTTCTATAAAAAGTGTCCTGTTCTGGTCTAAAACCAAAAAAGAGGGTAGCTGCCCTTCGATGACTTTGAATCTTAAAAGGACACTAGAACTTCTGATTACTAGTCCTATAAGCCCCTTCCAAAGTTTATATGGCCACCTTTTCTATAAAAAACCTTATATGCCCCGAGGGCATAACTTACAACCTTGGCCCTGGAGGCTGTGAGGAGGGTTCGCTATCATCCTCAAATACATATTTTTTTGACCTTCTGGCTACGCTGAAAAAAAATGGCTATTCAAAATTTTGATGAGAATTTCGATGTGTTCGAGGGAATGGTGGGCGTCGGAAAAGGCTGGTTACCCTCCAATGCCATTCGACTATCAAAAAGTACACCAACTCTTTTCAATTTCTAATTGAATGAGTCATTTTTCGAAGTTTCTACGACAACTTCTATGGGAAGTGTCCTGGTCTAAGACCAGACAAATAAATAAATACAAAAGTAATACATCGTGCCCACGTCGCTCTCTACTTTGGCAGCACTATTGCGCTACTTATGATTCAGGTAAGGTTCAATTTTAAGTCCTATAATATTTAATGTTCTAACGACCACTATGACTAGGGAAATTAACAGATTTAATTTATATTAACATTTATGATCTCATTTTGACTTGCTACGCAAATCTCATTTTACCTACTATTAATCAATCCAAGTCTTTGCAGTTTACAAGCAAACTGGTTATAAACTTCTAGGACTTCATGTTAGTGCTCTTAAGACAGAATTTCTTGCTTCTAATGCCCTAGGAAAAGCTGTATCTTCTCTATTTGTTGTACTAGCAGGTAAATCTATTATAGAGTCTACTTAGCTAAAATACCTCAGTCTTGTTTATGGTTCAGACAAGCATAGTACTTGTGTTCTTAATGTCGAAAAGTCCATACAAAGTTTCCGCACCAGCGATGCTCAAGCTTGCAGCACTAAAGTATAGCTATAAGTAGCGTATAATTTCTAAGCTATATAGTGCTCTGGTTCTTTTTCATGTGTTGTGTATCTCTTCACTTCGGGATTCGCTGTCTAAAACTGAGAAGTTAAAGGTTCTATTAGGGTTTTTTCATTATTTGAAGTTTTTAATAAGAATCTCACTATATTACAGGAATAGTTCTATTTTACAAGCATGTAGCCTTACTGTTCCTTTAGATGTATTGAAAATATTAGAGTTTGATGTGGTTATAAAACGTCTAGATTGTGTGCTTCATTCTTTGCCATTTAGCATTATTTGCGTGTGCTGTACGGATTAATTTTGTATTATTGATTTTTTGTTTAGAGGTTGATTTTTTTTAATTCGTTTCTTTTTGCATTTTATAAGCAGGCAAACTTAAAATTATCTTATTCTCATTCTTCTATTGCTGAAATATGCAATACTAGTTTTTGCTTTTCATCGACTGCAATGAACCTTTTCTGTATGGACAATTGTGTCATTTTCCTGTATGTATTATCTGTAAACCGTTTCATATTTGATGAAATTGCCTCAATGTGATCCAAAAGTTATCCCAGTTGAAACCAGTCCTTTTTTCATTTGTTTTGGAAATTCGTGGACCCACAATGAATTGACAGGATCCATTCTATCACCTATTTAATAAAATATTTTCTAACAGTACCATCTACATTTGTATAGTGACATTTAGAAGAAAGGAAAGTCCTCGCGTGCTATCAGACAATTGTATAATTTTGCAAAGAGTAGATTTGATCCTGAAATAAAATGAGTGATAGGGTAAGTGTTTTTTTTGCCTTATTATGTTCCTCTTATTTGTCTAGTAATTGTTCAGTAAACTCATCTGGTCTTTATTTGTAGTGTTGGTTTGTGAAATTTATTGATTTTAGACACAGTGTATTATTTGGCTACCTAGCCTTATTTGCTTGAAGGCTAGCCTAGGTTACCTCTCAAATTTTACTGCTCTCGCGAATGTTTTCTTCTATCGCGATAAAAGAGAACTTGAAGTGGTTGTTGGATATTCATTATAGCCTTATATTTGCCACTTATGAAGGACATATGGTAAAATAGCTAATAAAAGTAGGCCTAGTAGCCCAGGGTGAGACTGAGTACACAATACAACATTTTAATTCAAATATAGGTCTACTTTTCTTAATACAGGCTAGTTGGGATTGGGGCTAGCGTAGAATGATGGAAAACTTCTGGTTTTCCAACATTTGAATTAGGCACATTACCCCATACACCCTAGCCTATTTAAATAGGCCTATAACTAGTGTGTTTCACAACACTTGTTGGCTTTGATCAAATCTATCCAAGATAGAATCTGTCTATGATTTGGATATGTTATGTGTAGGCTATCCTAGATGATATTCCACTGTTTTTGAGTATAGGCCCTATGTCCCAGGAAGGTATTTTAAAGTTCCCACCTCCACTCCTTCTGCCTCTAGAGGGCCTGAAATTTGCATATAAGCTATGACAGGTCTATACCTATTGAAATTTTGACAAAACAACATTTTACCTTAATTTTTCAGTTACTAGTTACTTTTTCTCTGTCTTTAGTTCTGAAAATGCAATTCCTGCTATTCAAGTAGAATTTTGAGCAATATCAACGTTTTTTTTTTCAAAATTTAGGAAATGTATTTGCATATCCTTAAATCCATATAAAATGTAATTGAGCAAAGTTATGAAGCTGAAAACAATTTTGTTGTACTTCAATTAAGCAGAAGATTTATTTTGCAAGGTCTCACTTTTATAACACACACATTTTAAAAGGTTATCAAAGGCCAGGGCTCTAGAGGGAGGAGTAGAGGTAGTTGCTTCAAAATACCTTCCTGGAATGCACTTTAGTCCATAGATTCATCCCTGAAAGTTTCATTTTCCTAACCTAAACCCTTTCTGAGTTAGCTAGAAGTCAATTAATTAGAATTTTACCTAAAATACTCTGAAAAGGTATTGCCAAGCTTCCATGTTCACCCTCCTCTGATTTCTAAGCTTTTAAAATTTGCCTTTTTAACAGGTAGGCAACATGGAACTTGCAATGGCAGACATTTTGAAACTTTAAAAAAATAACATTTTGCCCAAATTTTTATTTAGCAATTTCTTTTTCTCTGATTTTAGTTCTGTAAATGCAATTCCTGTTGTTTGAGTAGAATTTTAAGCCATATCAGCTGGTTACTTCTAAATATAGGAAATGTTTTTTTGTTTCTTTAAAACCTCTTAAATTGGGATTGAGTAAAGTTGTGAAGCTGAACACAGTTTTGTTGTATTTCATTTAAGCTGAAGATCTATTTTGCAAGGGTTTACTTTTATATAACAAAATTTTAAAGGTCAGGGCCCTCTAGAGAGAGAAGGAGAAGTGGTGGGTACATCAAAATACCTTCCCTGGAATTTACTTTAGTCTGTAGACCCATCCCTGAAAGTTGCATTATCCTACACTAACCGCTTTCCAAGATAGAAAAAAGCTAAACTAGAATTTTAGTTTTCCTGAAAGTAACCAAGTTAGGCCTAGTGTTATTTAATTAGCCTCTAAGTTACTAATTAATATAGAATTTGAAAATAAAGCCAAAAATTTACTTATCTAATTTTATGTTTTTATACAATTGTTTATGTCACTTAGTTCTCTTATTGGGAAAAAACCAATAGTTTCTTATGTTCCTTATGTTATTATATTATTATAGTTTATGTTATTATAGTTTCTTATGTTATTGAATTTCTTAAAAACTATTTCTCTCACATTAAATAAGCATGATAAGCTAATCAAATTAAAGGTATGATAAAAAAAAATGTAGTACTTATATTGAAAAGTGAAATTATTTTGCACTTGCAAGGTCAAGCTGAAATTTTTCTAATCCAGATAAACTGTTGCTAATGTTAGTCTAGATAGTCTATAGTTAGTCTGATAGTCTGTGCTAACTATTCTGGAAAATCAAGCATGTTGCACCTTGATGATGTTTCATACGTCTAGACTAGGTGAAATGGTGAGAAAATGATTTAGTGCATACTTAGCAATTATAGATTCTTGCCAGCATCAAGTCTCATATTTCTTGATAAATGAAAATAAACCATTTATAGCAAATCTTGCATTGATATGATTTTTCTTGTGTGTGAACTCTTATATGTTTGTAAATTGTCTGGAGATACTTTACTTAATGCTTCATAATTGTGAAAATTTTCTCTAATATGAAACTCCATATGATTTGATGAACAAGTATTGAAAAAAACTGTTTATTGTATTTATATGCAATTTATATCTTGCATTAATATGGTTTGTCTCCCGTATGAATTATCATATCTGGACAAATATTATCTTTGAGGAATACTTTGGTGCATGTCTCTCATTTTTATGGTTCTTCTCCTTTATCAAATCTCGAATGCCTGGATAAATAAAAATTGATATAAAATATTGTATTACAGTCTCTGTATTGAGACTGTTTAATCATTTTTTTTTTTTTGCTGCTGTCCCTCTTTCTCCTGAAATTTTGATTTGGCACAATAACAAATAGCTTATGATTGTTTATCATTCACAATTGTCTTGTTCCACTTCAATTTCATTAAGTCTGGATGCAATAGCAGTGTAGGGTATAGGATGACTTTTTTGTATGTGACTTTGATTGATAGTGCCAGCTGATGGATTTTTTAACATCTCGATTTTTAATTGGTAGAGTTTCCTCTGTTTAAGTGATAATTTAATCATCCAATTCATTTTGAAATTTGCCAAATAAGGTGTTTTCATTATGACTTTGGTGATCTTTTAACAATTATCATTGTTTCCTCATCATATTTATCTTTTTCAACTGAAAACTGACTCCATATGTATTTTTCATACTCACTAGTGGCTGATAGAACAATTTCATTTTCAATTATAGGCCCTGTCTGCAATGGTTCTCCTATAAGGAAACTTAGTAAATGTCCTACAGATTCGTCAAGTGCAACAGAAACTATTTGGTTGACAAGCCCTTCCAATCAAGCAAAGCAACTGGAAAAATTTCATTTAAGACCATCTGTTCAAATAGAAAAGCTATCAAAACACACTATTGAAGAAACTTGTCTTGGCAAATGGAGGTGTAATTCTTGTGGAAAGATTGAAAATTCCTTATATTTATTACAACTGCATGTGTCCACAAACTTTGAAACAGGACTGTCATTTAACTGTGAAATATGTGGTGTAGAAATTGAAGACTACTCAAACTTTGTCATCCATTACATTGAACATGAAGTTGATAAGAATAAGAAGTGTCCCATCTGCTTATGTACAAATATTAATAATATAGAAGAACACGTAATTGCAAAGAGCCATTTTTTGAAGGATTCTGCTGCATTTGGATTTTCTGATTGTGTATCTCAGATGAACTATAAAAAGCCAAGACTGGCAGTTTTATCCAATTCTTCCATGGATGAATATTTGCAAGGTATTTATTTGTTACTTTTTAATGGTCATCATACTTCTAAATGAATTTAGATTGTTAAATAGATTGCACTACATTTATTTCAAATCTGCTTTGGTATTAAATGAAACAACTAGAAGTTAATCATCAATGGCATTATTGTAATATTTTGGTAAATAATGACAGCAACTGTAATTCTTGTGAATCTTTAATCGCCTTAAGACCATAGAGGCTCTGAAATGTGCTATTTAGGGATTTGACTCCTTTTATTTAAAGGGGCTCTGCAGCAAATAAACATGAAATTTCTGAAGTAAGTGATATCTTTTCATTTCTAGACTGTTTTGGGCTGGGATTTTGTTATGGGATTATCTATGGCTATCTACCTTAGTTTTACTGCCCCAGGACTACCGCATGGATGGACAACAGATAGACTTATCTATTAACAAATAAACTAACATCATTTTTATAAAATCTTAATAAGGGGGTTTATTGCCAGAATTGCCTTGATTATGTTATTATAGTTTATGTTATTATAGTTTCTTATGTTATTGAATTTCTTAAAAACTATTTCTCTCACGTTAAATAAGCATGATAAGCTAATCAAATTAAAGGTATGATAAAAAAAATCTAGTACTTATATTGAAAAGTGAAATTATGTTTGCACTTGCAAGGTCAAATATTATTAATATTTGTACATAAGCAGATGGGACACTTCTTTTTCTTATCAACTTCATGTTCAATGTAATGGATGATGAAGTTTGAGTAGTCTTCAATTTCTACACCACATATTTCACAGTTAAATGATAGTCCTGTTTCACAGTTTGTGGACACATGCAGTTGTAATAAATATAAGGAATTTTCAATCTTTCCACAAGAATTACACCTCCATTTGCCAAGACAAGTTTCTTTAATAGTGCGTTTCGACAGCTTTTTTATTTGAACAGATGTTCTTAAATGAAATTTCTCCGGTTGCTTTGCTTGATTGGAAGGGCTTGTCAACCGAATAGTTTCTGTTACACTTGACGAATCTGTAGGACTTATAGGAGAACCATTGCAGACAGGGCCTATAATTGAAAATGAAATTGTTCTATCAGCCACTAGTGAGTATGAAAAATACATATGGAGTCAGTTTTCAGTTGAAAAAGATAAATATGATGAGGAAACAATGATAATTGTTAAAAGATCACCAAAGTCATAATGAAAACACCTTATTTGGCAAATTTCAAAATGAATTGGATGATTAAATTATCACTTAAACAGAGGAAACTCTGTTTCTCACACTTGATTTTCCAGAATAGTTAGCACAGACTATCAGACTAACTATAGACTATCTAGACTAACATTAGCAACAGTTTATCCAGATTAGGAAAATTTCAGCTTGACCTTGCAAGTGCAAACATAATTTCACTTTTCAATATAAGTACTACATTTTTTTTTATCATACCTTTAATTTGATTAGCTTATCATGCTTATTTAACGTGAGAGAAATAGTTTTTAAGAAATTCAATAACATAAGAAACTATAATAACATAATCAAGGCAATTCTGGCATTAAACCCCCTTATTAGGATTTTATAAAAATGATGTTAGTTTATTTGTTAATAGATAAGTTTATCTGTTGTCCATCCATGCGGTATTCCTGGGGCAGTAAAACTAAGGTAGATAGCCATAGATAATCCCATAACAGAATCCCAGCCCAAAACAGTCTAGAAATGAAAAGATATCACTTACTTCAGAAATTTCATGTTTATTTGCTGCAGAGCCCCTTTAAATAAAAGGAGTCAAATCCCTAAATAGCACATTTCAGAGCCTCTATGGTCTTAAGGCGATTAAAGATTCACAAGAATTACAGTTGCTGTCATTATTTACCAAAATATTACAATAATGCCATTGATGATTAACTTCTAGTTGTTTCATTTAATACCAAAGCAGATTTGAAATAAATGTAGTGCAATCTATTTAACAATCTAAATTCATTTAGAAGTATGATGACCATTAAAAAGTAACAAATAAATACCTTGCAAATATTCATCCATGGAAGAATTGGGTAAAACTGCCAGTCTTGGCTTTTTATAGTTCATCTGAGATACACAATCAGAAAATCCAAATGCAGCAGAATCCTTTAAAAAAATGGCTCTTTGCAATTACGTGTTCTTCTTGGGCATTTAAAATAGACATAGGACCTCTCCTATGTCTCCTATCTTTTCTCCTCTTTTACTTTTCTTTTCATCAAAATTTGACAATTACTTTCTAAATAAGTAAATAAAATTACTAGCGTCAATTACATGGGTTTCCGGTAACACCTTACTAAAGAATGTAATTATCATTTTTTTTTTCTAATTCTGTGTTTTAAAAGTATGAATCAGGAACCTAAAAACTAAATCGACTAGAAAATCTAATAATAAACAAATATTTTATAAACATGGCAAAAATTGAACTAAATGTTTCTGAGGCAATTTGTAAGTCAAGTGCTTAATTTATGAGATTCAGAAATAAGATTCATTTCTGTATTGACACATAAAACATTTTTAGTATTTAATGTAAGTTTCTTTTTTATATTTTTGCTTGTGTTGTGGTGAGGATGGTTATTTGACATAGGGCCGAAATACTCATTCAAAGTTATAATTCCATAGTCTAGGGGGAAAAAAAAACAGAAAAAAAAATCCCCATTGTTTCTAAGTGTGGCTTGTTGTTTGTGTATTCTCCAAGCTCTTATTGGGAAAAAACTAATAGTTTCCTATGTTCCCCTAATGCGCTTAAACAGCAGATAAAGTCTAAAGTAATCTAATAATGGTAGATGGTAATAAGATTACCGAAGCTATGGATGTCAGGCCTTGAATTTCTTCAAACAATAATTTTGAGAATATATTGAAGTAAGTTTTAGAATATACCTATTCAATGCAGCTTTTTATTTTGTGAATAATGGGGAATGTGAATAATCTTAATTTAGAGAGGAGAGGGATGTTACAAAAAAACTTTAAGAATCGCAATAAAAAGAATTTTGTTACGTTTTACAAGTAGTACAGAAATTTCAAGTAGGGGAGGAAGGGCAAAATTGAAGGGTGTTTCTTTAATTTTTTCATATATGTATATATATATACCTCTCTTAGATAGGCTACTTTTATAGAAAAGTAGATTCTTAAAAACAAGTATTTTAGTTTATTTGGTAATATCTTCCAAAATGCCAATAACATTGTTATTTTATTACGCAATGAATATTTAGTTTAGTTTATGTCTAGTCTATAGGTTTAGTCTACTGCGGAATTTTTTATCTTTTTTTGGTCAGTAAAATATGCCAAATCCGTCTGGAAAATTTCTTTATAAAATCTGATCATGTGAATCATTTTTTTTGTATTTTGTATTTTTGTATGTATGCCTAAACTTTAGAGTATATTCTTATGGAAATAAAAGTTTCTAAGGCTATACTCATGTCATTGTCTTCAAATATATTAGGGCTGCCAATAGGTCCTTAAAACAGGAGAAGGTCCCTAAAAGCCCCTAAATAGCTCTCAATCCCTTTTTAAAAAATTAAGTCATGTCATTGCTTCAGCAAAGAATTCTTTTTAGTGTGTTGGTGACCATTAGTGTCCTGCAGACTGTAGAATAAAATCAAGGCTACAGTGCCTAAGTCCTCTTAATAATAATGGACAAAATGAAGTGACGCCCTTTACCTCTCAAGTCACTTAAGCCTCTGGGCTTTTTTGTTTATATTGTTTTAGATATGTATTACTGGACCTTTTTCTAAGCTTGCAAAATGGGCTAATAACTTCACCAAAGTAGCCTTTGATAACGAACCCTTACGCTCATAATCCATGTGTCACTGTTGCAGCAGTAAAGGCAACCTAATAAAGAACAATCTTTGGGCCATAGAAACCGAAAATTTTTAACAAAAATTTGCCCTTTAAAAATGCTCAACTAAAAGAAATCTAGGATTGGTAACTTTAATTCACTTTTAACTCGACTGTAATGTGCAGTTTCGAAATTTTGAAAAAGAAAAGAAAAAAACCCCGAAATCTCTGGAAAATGGCCTCAGATCTAGAAATTACCATTGGAATTGCCATGTTCAAAAACTTTCCATTGGATGTTTATAGCCTTTCTCCTCCAGATTCAGAAAATTGAACACACTATTGTGTATCATTTTTTTTTCTCCGTGTCCTTTGGGAATCGTAAGATTAGTTTCCAGAACGTGTAGAGTTATGAGGCTGGGTAAACTCTATTTACCAAGGTATTTGTAAGGGGATTCTATGGTATAAATATGAGTTCGAATAATTGATTAGAATGGTGCCAGATGCAGTGGATAGACCGCCTCATTTCCATCAAAATGTCTAATGTCCATCATGTTATAAATTTATTGCTATACTTACGCAATGCCTTATTTCACAATGGTATATTGCTCTGGACCTAGATTACGAAATGTGAGGTTTCGAGTTCAAGTCTTATGCTCTTGCTTTTTTCTGCGAATAGTGTCAAAGTAGGATTTATACTCTCCTCATCATCAATCAAGACCACGACTGTGAAACAAGAATATGGTTTCAAATTCATGCCAATCAGAAAACAAGTAGAAAGCAATTTTACTGACGATGTGTTTTAAAACAACCTAGGGTAAATTAAAGCCCTTCGTATTGTAATAGAAGCAGTGGAATAGTTGAAAAAAGAAGGAAAAAAATGCTTTGGTTTGTGTAGTTTATTACAATAGCACTATTTAATATTTATCGGACGGAAACTTATAAGTTCATAATTTAAGGATCTTGCAACAGCTTTATCATGAAGTAGGTTTTCCATTGATTTCTTGGTGCATCATCGCATATGGAGATAGGTCCTGAATTGTTCGCGAGAGGTCGTGGGTCCAACTTTAATATTCTAATGTTCTTATTTTGTGCATGGTGCCAAAGTAAGATGAAAATTGGTAGGAAATTCATTTTTTTATTTCTCCTTAGCCTGTAAATTACAAAAAAATTTATGATTTCTTTGAAGAAAACTGGGGCCAAAAACAAATTCTAATTACCTCGATTCAGAACTGGTAGCTGTTATTAAAGTAAACTTAAAAGTGATTCGTAATTATTATAATCTCGTATTCTCTGCTTTTGTTCTAACCTTCTCTCCGCACAAAAGAGGCTATTTGCTAACATGCACATTTAATCTGTTGGAAATTAAAACAGGCACATATTTAACAAGAAAAGAACTACGTTTTTGAGTGAAAGTTAAGAGCGAAGTTGAAAGTCGAAACGAACAAAAATGATCACGATTCAATTTCTGCGATATACTACTCTTTAGAATTAACTATACGCATTTTACTGAAACATGAAACAGAAAAGTGCAAAGATAAATCTCTTTATCAACTAAGGTTTCTGAATCACACTGTTATTCTTAGTTTTCTTTTTCAGTAAATGGCCAATAATTAATTTTGAATAGTAGCATGTCGCATGGGTTGAATGGAGATCATTTTTGTTCGTTTAAACTTCTACTTGTAACTTTTTGGCTTGTTACTTTTATTCAAAAAGGGCAGTTTTTCGTGGTAGTCAAACAGTTCGTGGTAAAGAACTGTAGTAAGAAGCGACCCAGCTCAATAGTAAACAAAACTAAAAAATGGAGTTTTGATACTAAAAGATACATCAAAAGAATCGGCTTTTTATCCTGATTTTAAATATACAAGTTTCATCAAATTTAGTCTTCGTCATCAAAAGTTAATAGCCTGAGAAAATTTGTCTTATTTTAGAAAATAGGGGGAAACACCCCCCCCCCTAAAACCTATTTTGGAGAATAGGGGGGAAAGTCATAGAATCTTAACGAAAATCACACCATCGCATTCAATGCATCAGAATGCATAATTCAACGCAACGCATTCACGCATAATTCTGACAAATTAAAAAAATGAGGTATTTTTATATTAAATCCCAACCGGACCTGGTGAAGGGGAAGTTGGGGGTGGGGCGGAACCTAAAATCTTGGAAAATGCTTAGAGTGGTGGGATCGGGATGAAACTTGGTGGGAAAAATAAGCAAGTCCTAGATAGGAGATCGACATAACTGGAACGGATCTGCTCTCTTTTTTGGGGGGGGGGGGGTTCTGTTTTCCCCCTCCAATTCCCCCCAATGTCAACAGATCTGGTAGGGATTTGAAACAAGAGCTCTGAGACCTGAGTTCCTTCTAAATATCAAATTTCATTAAGATCCCGTCACCCGTTCTTAAGTTACAAATGCCTCATTTTTCTAATTTTTCCGAATTGGTCCAAATATAAAATAGCCTAGGCTATTTTAACAATGGATTTTTAACCAAGAACTTTTATTGTGTGTTATTGTTTATTATTTTCTTTGCTGAAGACAGCCCTTAGTTATAGGGCCGAAACATTCAAATAGATTTTGTTCGTTCACTGTCTTGGGAAAAAGTCTTCATTATTCTCTCTTCTGTATTTATGGCACTTGGTATTAACCAAGTGACATATAGCAATCGCCAATTCTGTCTGTCTGTCTGTTTGTCTGTCTGTCGGTCCCGGTTTTGCTACTTTAGGCACTTCCAGGTAAGCTAGGACAATCAAATTTGGCAAGCGTATCAGGGACCGGACCAGATTAAATTAGAAATAGTCGTTTTCCCGATTTGACCATCTGGGGGGGGGGGGGGGCTCGGTTAATTCGCAAAAAATAGAAAAAATGAAGTATTTTTAACTTATGGATTGGGATGAAACTTGGTTGGAAAAATAAGCAGAAGTCTTGCATACGTGATTTACATAATTGGAACGGATCCGCTCAATTGCGGGGGGGGGGGGGGTAATTCTGAAAAATAAGAAAAAATGACGTATTTTTAACTTACGAAGGAGTGATCGGATCTTCATGAAACTTCATATTTAGAAGGATCTCGTAACTCAGATCTCTTATTTTAAATCTCAACCGGATCCAGCGTAATTGGAGGGGGGGCAGTTGAGGGGAACCAGAAATCTTAGAAAATACTTAAGAGGTGAGATCAGGATGAAACTGGATGGGAAGAATCGAAACCTGTCTAAGATATGTGACTGACATAACTGGACCGGATCTGCTCTCTTTGGTGGAGTTTGGGGGGGGGGGGTAATTTTGAAAATTGAGGCATTTGTAACTTACGAAAGGGTGACCAGATCTTAATCAAATTTGATATTTAGAAGGATCTTGCGCTTTAAAGCTCTAATTTTAAATTCCGACCAGATCCTGTGACATTCGGGGGAGTTGGAGGGGGAAACCGGAATTATTGGAAAACGTGAAAATTGGGGTATTTTTATTTTACGAACAGGTGATCGGATCGTAATGAAATTTGATATTTAGAAGGAATTCATGTCTCAGAGCTCTTATTTCAAATCCCGACCAGATCTTTTGACATTGGGGGGAGTTGGAGGGGGAAATCTTCGAGAAACACTTGGAGTGTAGGAATCGGGATGAAGCTTGGTGGATAGAATAAACAAATGTCCTTCATACGTGATTGACTGAACCATACTGGATTCGCTCTCTTTGGGGGAGTTGAGGGGAGGGGTTCAGTGATTTGGAGAGTTTGGTGCTTCTGGACGTGCTAAGACGATGAAAATTGGTAGGTGTGTCAGGGAGCTGCACAATTTGACTTGATAAAGTCGTTTTCCCAGATTCGACCATCGGGGGGGGGGCAAAAGGGAGAGGAAAAATTAGAAAAAAATTAGGTATTTATAACTTACGAGTGGGTGATCGGATCTTAATGAATTTCGATATTTAGAAGGACTTTGTGACTCAGAGCTCTTATTTTGAATCTTGACCGGCATTAAGCCTCTTATTTTCCTTTTTAAATCAATCTATTGATTCATAGAATTTTGCTAGAGCTCATACCATATGATCTCTTGGCTCTTAGCTCTTCTCGCCTCGTCACAAGTGCCATATGAGCTCTTAGCTCTTGTTGTATTATGGGAAGGCATTGTGGTCTTCGTCATTATTTCGTTACTGATAGCGAAAAAGAAGTGAATAGGATAATTTTGCTCTCAGAGAAAGTGCTGACTTATTGTTTTGCTAACCAAAGTAAACAAATTTTGTTTTGCTAACCAAGAGAGGTTCATGCATTCCCGACATGGGCCATCTGAAAAAGCAAAAAAAAAATATACTAAATGACCAAAGATATGAAAAATTTTGGTTTCTTATAGAATAAAGTATTGCGCTTTCAGGTTGCGATTTAGCTTATAATTTTGATGAAAAGAAATTAGGCTTAAGGCAATGAGTACCGATTTTTTTATTTTTGCACATTCTTTTAAAATTTTGTTTGTAAACACATTTTAGTGGACGTGTTTCCGCTTGCTAATTGTTGAAATCCCTGAAATGGAAACATCTCTAAAATCTCACAGAAACAACCGTAAAACTCCTTTCTATCCATTAGATGTCCGTTAAACTCTCCCATTTATACAAATCTATGTTCAGTTTTTTGTCAATATCTTAAAATTGCTTGTATTCTATAAACAAGTCGATAATCCTATAGTGTCTACAAATTTCAACCAATACCCACTGAATTTGAATACTTCGAAGAATGCATTGGTGCTCAAGGCGAACATTTAGGCCTCCTAAAAGACCTGATCGAGTGAATTTTAGCCATAACCACGAAAAGGTGTGGTCTCTCTGTGGGGGGGGGGGGGTCAGTGGAATTTTCCTAGGCAGGGGATCGAGGACTGCTATTTCTCATTTTTTCGGTATTGGAGGAGTTATCCTAAGGGCCTTGTGTAGATTTATGATAGTCTCAAAGCGTGTCGCATAACACGCCTTTAGAGCTTTCAGTAATCTTGGGAATTATGGAAATATCTTATTTTATTGACGTGCTTCTGGTAAATATATTATTCCTCATACAAATTGTAGAAAAATCAAGTACTACAGTATATCATATCATACTCTAAAACCTTCTCCATGTTCTTATCAAATTTCAGTAAGTCATAAATTATTCTTGGGTGTACTTTTTGTGCCCCACCAACACTTGAGGTGTCAGTGCCAGTTACTCGTTTCTAAGTAGTAAATCGCTTCATTGCACAAAGCTTATGAAGCTACCCTTAATACCCCCTGCCACAGGGTGTCAGGCACTTTTTGAAGGTATTGTGGGAGTAGTGAACGCTAAGTATTTATTTTCGAATTTGCAGCGTGAGATGCTTGTGTTATTCATCGTAGCGTAAAATTTCATCCGAGTAGTTTTCTGCTATGTAACGCGCATTTTATAATGCCTCTCTTCATATATATAAATATGGTATTTAACCATTAGATCATTGTATATATTACGGTTAAAAAAAGTGAATATGCAAGGTGCTTATTTTTAACTGCGTAAAACTTGCGGGTATATAACATTCTTCGCTGTCTCATTGTCTGTGCATATAAATAGATTGTCAGGTTTACCGAATCTTGAACATTTAACGTATAATTGTCCATGGGAAAAGCAATCCATATTCAGATCTAAACCGCATGTTTCTAATGATTGGCCTTGAGCTTTGTTGATGGTGATTGCAAATGCTAATCGAATTAGGAACTACAATCTTTTAAATTGAAAAGGCAGGTCCCTTGGAATCATGGGAATGCGAGGAATGAGAACAGCCTCGGCCTCGAAAGGCCCTGTCAAGATTGTTGCCTCGTTTTCCATTGCTTTTTTTACGTTTTCTATTGCTTTTTTTTTACAGAAAGTCGCGTGCCGTTGCAAAGCTTTGGTGGGTTAATATTTCGCAACAGGATTATTAGTACGCTTATTTTTAGTTGTAGTACGTTCGGTGGAATCCCTGGGAGATCCAGCGAATTAAAAGTTCTGTTGGATAGTTAACCGCGTCATTTGATTCCAGAACTGTGTCGACTGACTTGTAAATGACTGCCTGGTCTCGAATCGTGATCAGAATAGTATTGTTGATTTCTTGGACGTCTTTGTTCTTGGTTGCCAGAATCCCTCGTTCTGTTTTGAAAAACTGCCGGGGCTTGTTTAGGGGGCATCCTAGAAGCTGATCATAATTAATTATTTGTTGTCCCTTTCATCTAGAAATGACTGACAAACACAAATTCAGCCAATTGAAAGCTCGTAAAAAGCAAAAGATATTATTATTATTTACATTTTTTCAGCATATTAACTAAGAATTTGAAGTTTTTAACCTTAAATAATTTTAGAAAAGCCCATATTAATGCATAGCTTAGATTTTTGTCAGTGTTTGTCGCAACAATCGGGGAAGTTACACTTTCTAGAGCTTCATGATATCATCTATCCTGGGGAAGAACTAAGGTAGATACTCATGAAATAAGGGTAATTCAAGTTGTCTATGAATTTTCATGAGCCATTTGAAGGCAATTGGAGACGTTCAACCCAAAATCAATCCGATATTTCATCCCTTAGTTCTAAGACTATCTTAATTCTGTCCTAGGAATGATTTATGGACGACTGAATGATAAACTTATCTATCAACAAGTGAAATGACATCATTTTCATACATTCCTAAAAAGAGTTTATTCCAGATTTGCCTCTCACTCACATAGACTATCTGTCTTGGCTTTTTTTTTACTAATAGCAATGGTTTGATGGCCCCAACTACATGATTTTAATTCAAAATGTCTTAGTTTATGAATGGGTTCACTTGCCTAATACTTTATTTCCCAAAATATATTGAATTAAAAGAATTTAAGACAGTCATTTTTTCAAAATGTGTTTTTAACTGTCCCAGTCCCCCTACCCAATGGCCTTCTTAAAGGCCAACAAATCTATAAGGACTTTCTAGCCCAGAATCTCTGAGCCCTTTTCTTTATTGTACATTCAAAAAAAAAAAAAACAATACTTTGTTTCTTTTCGTCTGAAATCTAATATCTGAATAGAAATATGCAAAGAAATTACTATTCCTATTACTACTGCCCAAACCTGTTTGAATAAAGCAAGTAGAAACGGGGGAAAATGTGTTCCTACTCATACTGGACCTCTCAACTTTGGATTGAAGTATCGCATTAGTTATTCGAAGTTAAGAAACAAGTATGAAAAGCAGGCAAAATTTTACATAGTGAAAATAATCTACTTGTGAACTGACTGAGGCAATGATAAAATATGCAATAAAGCCCAAAATCATGAGTAACAACTATGAAAATAAGGCAGGCGATAGACTTTTATGTATAGAAGTCGAATATTGAAACTTGTATGGGAAAAGAAATCATACCGTATATGAGGTGTGATATCTTCTCCTCCATGCCTCGCTCTAAACGCTAAAATTTGATTTTGTCCCAATTGTTTAAGAATAACTCCTGAAACACAAGGGCTATTTAGTTCAGGTTCAGGTTCTTTTCAATATAAGAATAAGAAGCTTTTTAAAAGTGCTAAAAAAACATACATTAGGGGCACCCCCTCTCATTTTCGCAATAATTTATGTTTGTATTAATGCTGATGTTTACTTTTATTTAAAAAGACTTTTTTCTATTTGGTTACTGAAAGGTAGAAACAATTCTCAAAGGAAAATATTGACATATTGCTGATTTTGAATAGCCAAAGTATAGGATAGCCAAAAGTAGCCAGTAGGTGGTTATCTTTCTTTATCCTGAGCCCGACTAATTTCAAATCTGAATTTCCATGATATTTGTTAATGAAATTGAAGTTTGTTTTTATTGTTTGATTTTATATTATTCAAAGTATATTATTCGGTATATCATTTAATCTAATTAGCGCCAAACACTACAAAGATTCTTTTAAATTCTTCGGAAGGGTAGTTCAGATTCTGCTATGTTATTTTTATTAGTATTTTTCCTTCTCGAAAATTTGCTCGCGCCTTCCCATGAAAACATACCGGATTTTCAAGTTTTCTAGGCTCCTCTCCGTCATCCATATGATGACGATTAAAAAGATGACTGCTTTCAGCACAAAGAAGACGATATATTACAAATTACAACGAGTTAAAGTCAACTTAATCTTCATTTACAATCCCATCTAGTGTCACAATGGGTGGGACAATTGTAGCAAATTCGCTATATTTTCCTCTTATCTTTCCGTCTTTTTTAAGGTGGAAATTCAAATTATGCAAAACTGCTGCAAAGTCAGTGCATTTACTCCACATTTTTCGGGATGGCCGGCTTAGGATTCTTTCCGTTTATTGTTGTAAAAATACTGATGGGTCATGATGATTCTTTCTTGTTTCATGATTTGAAGGAACCCTATTATTTTGTCTGAAAATTCTTTTTAAGGTATTCGTTTAAAAAGTTGGCATCAAATTTAGCACTCTAAAAACGAGGCTCATTTACTTCCCACTTTATGGTAGGCCTGCTGAAGTATACTTAAGATTTAATACATTGGTAAAGTACTTACATAGGTAGTGGTGTACTCAGCTAATTATTTATGCTGCTTTTGATCAGGTAGAGAACGTTTAATTTGCAAGGTACAACTACGGGGTACAATTGAACCAATGGCAATGCGACCTTAAATAGTTCAACTCAAATTAATGCAGGTATATTTGAGGAAAATATTTACATTTTCACATAGTTTAGCTACTATGAAAGTAAATACGTCACTTGATGCCCTTTCCAACTTAAATTATTACTTTAGGGAAAATTATTTGAGCCAAATGAACTTGCAACCAATAACGGGGAGACTCATGTGTTCCATATTTGAAATTATCCTGAGACTAGTGGATCACATTTGGCACCCAGATGAAGTATCCTTCGAAACGCAAGCTAGAAGTTTTAGTGTCTGGTACACTTTTACGACTTTGTTTGGTACAAATGAAAATTTATCATCCAAATACTAATCCCACCTCTGAACGCCTTGATATTTATCTTTCTGGTTCTTAAACCTTTGTATAAAAAAAAAAAGTCTGTTCTGAATACAGATTTAGAGTATTCAAAGTCGGTTAAACATGAAAGATTTAATTGTTCAGTAAATGATGGATATGGAGTTTGCTAAAGTTGATGCTGCTAATTTGGCTGACAGCTGATCGTATTTTGACTGTTTTTCTAAAAAAAAACCTTTATCCTTACAGGTAAACCCTTTAATGCCTGTTTTATCTCCCCCTCGCACCCCTCTTTTTCCAAGTTCAAGAGCTAGGATGCCTACTATCTTCATGGGCCTTAATGCCTTATCACAGTTACCCCTGCTTGCACAGAGGATCCCAGCCTCCCTCTATCTTCGTCAAGAAGAGGCGTTCCCTCGCTCCGGAAATTTCCTTTCAGGCTGAGGACTGTACCACTTTTGTGTTGAGCTTCTGTTCTTAACCCCAGCAATCCAAAACCATCATTTGTCTACAACTGACAATTATTACAAATGTTTGTGGCTTAAACAAATTTAGAAAATAATCATTGAAATTGCCACCAGAAATTTTGTATCAATAAATAGAGCTAAAATTTTCATTTAGCAAGCGCTTCCTCTCTCGTACAATTCTCAATTAGTCCTCGATTTAGACTTCGGATACATTTCATTGCTGGCTTACAGCCAAGTTACCAATTCCGTTCATTCTCCCATAAATGATTTTTTATATCTTCCCTACTATTTACTTTGCTCCTTCGACTATGCTGTATTTCCTCACTTTCGTCTCTACTGTACTCTTGTATTTCGAGACTATTGCGCGTCTTCAAGTCAAAATTATTAAAAGAAGTTTATTATTAGAATTATGAGAAGCTTAAACAGTTAAAAAAGAAAAAATGAAAGAAAATAGAACCAGAAATTTTAGAGCCATAAATAGAGCTAAAATTTTCATTTCAATAATTATTTCCTCCCTCTTCGAATTCCTTGCTGGTCCAACATTTCAACTTCGAATGTATTTCATTGCTGGCTGATGGTTTACAACCGCGTAACCTATTTCGTTCATATTCCCATGACATTTCAAATCTTTGCTACTATTTCGCAAAGCTCATCATTGATGTTACACATGTTTGTTTGGTCATTAAATGGCCTTAGTTATTTGGTGTCAAAAAATAAACTTTCAGCAACACCCTGTTTAACTGTCGCTTTTTAGTAAAATACAAGAGTGATCGCGCAATTGAAGAAGATGTAATTAAGTATTTTAGAATAATATCAATTGATATAGACGGACCATAGTTAATGCAAAAAATATAACATTATTCAAATTATAAACAAATTCACACCCTTAAATCCAGATTAAATCACAAATAAATTACAGGAAATGATTCCTATGAATCATACCTGTTCCCATAAACTTCCCCAACTTCTTAATCTCCATAAAGCTTCACTTAATATTATGTCCACCCATTTCTCCCTTGTATTCCACCCTGGAAAATTTCTTCTCCCAGATCATTTAAATCCTTGACAAAACCCAAAAACTAAATTAGAGTCTTAAATGTTCTCAAGCATTATCCAGGATTCTATAGTGTTTCTTTATGGAGAGTGGAACCGCTAAATATTTGCCTTCGTTCGTTTCTAGCTTCAGCCAAGTCCAAGTTCAGGTTTTGCTGAACTCAGAGGATCTGACGATCCAGCCAATGTTAATATGCAAGTCGGGGCTCTAAACGAAGGCAGGAGGATAGATTATGTTCTTCAAAAGGGTCCATTAGCAAGTCTTAGTGAATATGCATCTGCAATGGCGTCTCATGTTGGATATTGGTAAGTTAGCTCTCTCACCGTTGTTCTTCCTCTCTATTCTTTCTCTTTGTTTTCCTTGAAATTTTTTTACTTGCTTAATCCAGTTTTGCAAAGACATCTTATGTTGGGCGTTTTCAGCTTCATCTTTGTTCCATTTCAATCTAGGTAGCTACTGATAACAAAATAATGCGAAAATTTTTTTTTTAACATTCTATCAACAACCCTGAAGCTTTATGTCGGTCTGTCTCGAGTTATTTCAGGCCTTTAAAAACAGTATGTCTTCTGTATTACTGAAAATTGATATTCATTCCACACAATTTTCGTTTAAATTTCATAGGTTGAATGCTTCTCTTATATCTAGGCCAAATTACACGCTCTAGTAACAGACGAATAATGTAATTTTCAGGTGTTTTCTGTGGGATTTAAAACTATTAGTATTTATATTAGTTTTTTTTTTTTTACAACACTTGAAATAAGTCATTTAGAAATAAATGACGAATTGCCTCCCAACTCAGGTCACCGTTACTCCCAGGGCCATATTCAGGAGGGTGGGGTGTTACTTGGTTTTTATAGAAAGATTGATCGTATAAACTTTGGGGGAGGCTCATTTGATCGGTAATTAGGATTTCTAGTGCCCTTTATAAGATTCAGAGTGATTAGAGGATGGATGCCCCCTCACCTCATATTTTTCCAAAATGCATCTCCTAGATATTTTGAGATGGTCATTTGTTGTAAAAACTTGGAAAAAGGCTCATTCGATTGGAAAATGAAGGGGCTAGTGCCTCTTTTAAGTGACTTGGAAGTAAATAACCCCCCTCCTACGCCCACCATTTCCCCAGACATCCAATCAAATGCTGACATAGCCATTTTGTTTAGCGTAGTAGTTGAAAGATCCAGAAATTACGTCTTTTAGTATGAAATCCCTCAGGAAAAGGGTTGTAAGTCATGCCCTGGGGGGTATATATAGAAAGGGTGACGGTATAAACTTTGAAGGAGGTTCATTAGATTGGTAATCAGAATTTCTAGAGCCCTTTGTTAGATTCAGAGTGATTGGACGATGGATATTCCCCCACCCCCCCACACACACACAAACACACTTTGTATTTTCTCGAAATGCATCTGATAAAAACTTTGAGATCACCAATAGTTGTAGGAACTTCGAAAAAGGCTCATTCGATTGGATATTGAAGGGGATAGTTCCCCTTTTAAGAGTCGAAAGGGATTGGACAGCAACTAACCCCCTCTGACGACCACCAATTTCCCCAAGGACATCCTATCAAAATTTTGAGATAGCTATTTTATTCAGCGTAGTTCAAAAGTCCGGAAATAAGTTTGTTGAATATGACACCACCCCACGCCCATCAGGGTATGGGTTGTAAGTTTCGACCAGGGGGGTATATTAGGTTCTTATAGAGGATGGTCGCATAAACTTCGGAGGGGCTCATTGGACTGGTAATCAGAAGTTCTAGTACCTTTTATAAGATTTAGAGTGATCAGAGGTTTGATACTCCAGCCTCCGATCACTCGGAGATAAGTAAAAGCCCCTTTTACTTGTCGAAAATGATTGGAGGGGAACTAACCCCCTCTAACGTCCACCATTTCCCCAAACACATCCAATCAAAATGTTTAGATAGCCATTTTGTTCAACTTGTTAATAGTTCTGGAAATTATGTCTGAGGATGACAACCCCCCCCCTAGCCCTTTTTAAGATTCAAAGTAATCGGAGGATGAATACCCTCTCCCCCCCACGCCTCATACTTTCCTAAAATGCATCTGGTAGCATTTCGTTTTTTTATTTAATGTTATTGTTGATTGTCGTTTGTGTTTACTCCACTATCTTTTGATGTAAGTGGGTTATAAAGAAATAATATATTATTATTATAGTTATTTTGAAATAGCCATTTGTTGTCGTAGAAACTACAAAAAAGGCTCATTCGATTAGAAATTGAAATTACATTTTTTAAATGTTACAATTCATTGGAGGGCAACATGAACTCTTCCGATGCCCTTCAATTCTCAAAATACATTTAATCAAAATTTTTCGGTAGCCATTTTGTTAAGCATAGTTGATAGGTCTGGAAATTAAGTTTTTGGGGTGGATAACCCTTACAGCCCTCAGCGAAAGGGTTGCATGCAATGCCCTGAGGGTATATAGTTTTTATGGAGAGGGTGGTCGTATAAACTCCAGAAGGAGCTCATTGGACTGAAAGCAGCCTCCCCCTCCCTACATCGTATTGTCCACAAATGTTTTCGATAAAAATTTTAGATACCCATTTGTTATAAAATAGTCCAAAAATCATATTATAAGACCTTTTGGATGGGAAGAATCTCCCATAATCTGGGGGTAAGGTATTTAAGTTATGACGAGGGGCATATAAAGTTTGTGTGGAAAGGGTGGTCGTATGAACTCTAGAAGAGGCTCATTGTATTTAAAATGTATAGTTCTAGTTTGCTGATAAGAGTCAAACATGGAGAGCAACTAGCCCCCTCCCTGAAACCCTTTTTTCCCATGAAAAATGCTATGTCAATAAAAAATGAAAAGAAATTAATTTGAAAAACTGCAAAACAAGTTTTTTAAAGAAAAGTAAAGAGCCCCGTTAAGCCAAGAATGAGCAGAAATAAAGCCAAATATTCCTCCAAGCGTAAAACTAACACAAATCACTATCAATATACAAATGAAACTCAAAGCGGTCAGAAATTACAATTAATTGCCGAGTTAAGCTCAAAACGAGCAAAAATTAACGTGAGTAAGGTTTATGACTCCATGCCTTCTCAATATCAGAACATAATTTCTGCTTTGCTGAAAAAAAAAATGATTTGATTGTCAGTTTAATTGACATTTAGTGATAATTATTGTTTAAAGTTTTGATAATATCTATTTATGAAACTAAGAAAAGAGGAAACATTTAAAATGTGTTTTGTTTTCAATAAAGTACAAATTATGTTCTGGTCTTGAGAAGGTCTGGGGGTTATCAGCACTACTCACGTTAATTTTTGCTCATTTTGAGTTTGACTCAGGAATTGAGTTTTTTAAGTTAATAAATAAAATAGACCGATACTTTAGATATAATTATAGAGCAATTAATTGGCAAAGCGATACTTTCAGTTTTTAGTTAACTTAGAGGAGTGGATTTACGCTACGGAGAAGAGCTCAAAGCCTGAAAACCCGGTTCGTTTTCACGTTTATCACTTCCGAAGAAAAATTGTCATTGCGGAACTTATATGTCGAGGAATACACATTTTAACGGAGAAATTGCATCGCAATATTATATTCAGTTCAGGAAATGACGTAAGGGTATGTGTACTGCGATTTAGTTCTTTCATCTTCAAATGGGTTGCAAATTGCTGAAAAAATATTATTGCGGAACATATATTTGGAGAAATATATTGTTTAATGCATTATCTTTAAGAAATAGATGGCGTCTCGAAGTGCAGCTCTAGGACTGAAAGTTGAGCTACCCAATTAGTAAACAAGCTACTTTATTGTCAAAGTAAACATCGAATTTTTCAATGTTTAAACTTTTGGTTTAAATTTTAAACCAAATGGTTCTTTTGCACTCAGTTCCAGTGAGTGCAAAAGAACCATTTTCTGTTTTACAATGCATGGTTTTACAATCTTCTTAAAAACGAATCAAGTTTGATATAATTCCCTTACTTTATGTAATTCCTCTATTTAGCGTAACGTAAGGTTTGAATATTAGTTGCTAATCGGCAGGAAAACTTGAAATTTTACTCTTATGCAGAAATTTATGATCAAATTTATTTGGCCAACTTTAAAGATAATACTCAGGATTCAATCCCCACACAAGGCGAATCAGATTCGCATTGTTAAAAGAGTATTTTTCTGAAAATTGACACAGTACTCTATTTTCCAGTGGGTAAAAATGATCCAGGTTAGAAACTTTTTTTTCTTTTAGGCTAAGAAATGCCCCTGTTTAAGAAGACAAATATAAATCATATTAAAATATTTTAAGAAAATTGTAAACGTTATTGCTAGGAGAAAAAAAAGGCTATAGACAGCTAAAATCATTTTTTAGATTTCTCCCCCTGTCTCCCGTGATGAGGTGTCATTGTCACTCCCTTTCGAATATTACTTATAGTGCTCGTTTGTTTCTGTTACGTTTTCAAATGGTAGCATTCCTTGGGCTTGTTTACGGGATTTATTTAGCGACTGGAGTCTGAAAACAAAAAAAAGTTGGTAGAAGGGAAAACTCCCATTTTTGTTATTGAAAAGATTTTTGTTTTAGATTTTTCTATAGGTTTTCAATTTAGGAAGGTTAATCTCACTAACCTGGGACGTTCACATGATTTTACTTCAAATAGGGATGCATTTCGAGATTTATTTAGTAATTTCAATCAGAAGTGCCTCCATTAAAAAAGTCCAGGATTTCTGGAGAATTAAGTTTCCCCTGCATATATTCCTGCCATTGAGCTTTCAAGTTGGCTGAATTATTAGAATAGTAAATAACCAGTAAGGGCAAGGTGGGAGGGTTTAAATGAATTTGAAGATAGAAGGGGAGAAAATAATGAAAATTTATTTCAATTAAGAAGGTTCCAGGAATTGGTTAGGATTCCAGAAGTACTAAATGAGGTGTATTTTATCGAAATCTTCCATTGCTAGCTAACTTGCCACTCATTTTGATTGCAAAACACAAGAGACATTTGTATCAAGGGAGTATGGCCAGAAATTATTCTGGAGGTTTAAAATATTTCCCAGAAATTTGTAATTTTTGTTTTGTTTTAGACAGTAATATAAATTCTTTAGAATGTAGGAGGATATGCAAAATGACCTTTCAAAGATCTTTCAGTGGGAAACTTTACTTTTTTTGCTAAATTGTTTTAAGAAAATATGTTTTTCAAAAAAAAAAATATTCTTCAGAATTTCGAGGAAGGCGGTGAAGAGGGAAATTCAGAGGTCAGCCATTCAAATATTTGTAAATATAGATATGTATTAGTTTTTATGGTACTTGGAATTTACCAAGTGACATATAGTGATCGCAATATCTGTCCGTCGATCTGTCTGTTGGTCCCAGTTTTGCTTGTTTAGGCCCTACCAGATAAGCTAGGACGATAAAAGTTGGCAGGTGTATCAGGGATCACACCAGATTAAATTAAAAATAATTCACTTCTCTGATTCCACCATCTGGAGGGGGGAGTGTAGGGACGGTTAATTGGGAAAAAAAATGGGGTATTTTCAACTTACAAATGGGTAATCAGATCTTAAAGAAAATTGAAAATTAGAAGGTTCTCGCGTCTTAGAGCTCTCATCTTCATTCCCAATCGGATCTGGTGACATTCGGGGTAGTTGGAGGGGAAAACCGGAAATCTTGGAAAACGCTTAGAGTGGAGAGATCAGGATGAAACTTAGTGGGAAGAATAAGCACAAGCTCTAGATACGTGATTAAAATAACCGGAACGGATCCACTCTCTTTGGGGGAGTTTGGGGGGTGTATTTTGATTAATTCGGAAAAATTTGAAAAATGAGGTATCTTTAACTTACGAATGGGTGACCGGATCTTAATGAAATTTAATATTTAAAAGGATTTTGTAACTTGGAGCTCTTATATTAAATCCCGACCGGATCCGGTGACATGCGGGGAGTTGGAGGGGGAAACCGAAAATCTTGGAAAACACTCAGAGTGGCGAGATCGGGATGAAACTGGTGGGAAGAATAAGCACAAGTCCTAGATATGTGATTGACATAACCAGTCTGTATCCGCTCTCTTTGGGGGTGTGGTTAGTTCGGAAAAATTGAGATATTTTTAACTCATGAAAGGGTGATCGGATCTTAATTAAATTTGATATTTAGAAGGACCTCATGCCTCAGAGTTTTTTTTTAAATCTCGACCGGATTCAATGACATTGGGGGGGTATGAGGGGGAAACTGGAAATCTTCGAAAAGGCCTAGAGTGGAGAGATCGGAATGAAAGTTTGTGAGAAGACCTAGATATGTGATTCTGATAACCAGACCGGATCTTCTCTCTTTGGGGGTGTGGTTAAGTCGGAAAATTAGAAAAATTTGGTATTTTAATTTACGAACAGGTTGGCATATTTTAATGAAATTTCATATTTACAAGGATCTCATGTCCTAGAGCTCGTATTTTAATTATCGACCAGATCTAGTGAAATTTGGAGGGGAAAACGGGAAATCTTGGACAACGCTTAGAGTGGAGAGATCGGGATGAAACTTGGTGGGAGGAATAAGCACTAGTCCTAGATACGTGATTGATATAACCGGACCAGATATGCTCTCTATTGGGGGAGTTCGGTAGGGGGGGGGGGGGTTAATTTGGAAAATTAGAAAAAATGAGGTATTTTTAACTCACGAACGGGCGATCGGATCTTAATGAAATTTGATATTTAGAAGAAACTCGAGCCTCAGATATCTCTTTGAAATTTTGAACGGATCCGGTGAGATTGGTGGGAGTCGGAGGGGGAAACCGAAAATTTTGGAAAACACTTAGAGTGTAGAGATCAGGATGAAACTTAGTGGGAAGAATAAACACTAGTCCTAGATGCGTGATTGACATAATCGGAATGGAACTGCTATGTTCGAGGGTTTTTTTTGGGGGGGGGGGGGTATAATTTAGTAATTTGGAAAAACTAGAAAAAAATTAGGTATTTTTAAGTTACAATCGGGTTATCGGATCTTAATGAAATTTGATATTTAGAAGGACTTCGTTTCTCAAATTTTTATTTCAAATCTCGACCGGATCGGTTGACATTGGGGGGAGTTGGAGGGGGAAACCGGAAAGTTTGGAAAACGCTTAGAGTGGAAAGATTAGGATGAAACTTGGTGAGAAGAATAAACCCAAGTCCTAGATACATTATTGAGATTATTGGATCCGATCTGCTCTCTTTGTGCTTCTGGACTTGCTAGGTCGATGAAATTGGTAGGCGAGGTAGGCGAAATTGGTAGCATCTTAGAGTGGAGAGATTGGGATGAAACTTGATGGGAAAAATAAGCACAAGATCTAGATAATTGATTGACATGAACGGACCATATCCACTCTCTTTGGGGGAGGGGGGATTTCCAGTACTTTGGCGAGTTCGGTGCTTCTGGACCTCCCAGGGCGATGCAAATTGGTAGGCTTGTCAGGGACCTGCAAAAATTGACTTGATAACTGTTGTTTCCCCGATTCGACCATGTTGGGGGCGGGTAGGAGAAAAATTGAAGTATGGTTATCTAACGAATGGGTGATCGGATCTTAATTAAACTTGATTTGTAGAAAGATCTCATGTCTCAGATGCTCCATTTCCAATTCGGATTGGATCTGAGGACAGAGGGAGGTGTACGGGAGGAAATGGAAATCTTGGAAAACGCTTAGAGTGGAAAGATCGGGATGAAACTTGATTGGAAAAATAATCATAACTTCTAGATATGGGATTGACATAACCGGACCAGATCTATACTCTTTGGGGGAGTTCGGGGAATTTCTAGTGCTTTGGTGAATCTGAGAATAAGCAAAAGTTATAGATATGTGATTGACATATTCGGACCGGATCCGATCTCTCTGGGAGAGTTGGAGGGATTTCTAGTGCTTTGGTGAGTTCAGTGTTTCATTACGTGCTAGGAGAATGAAATCGATAACTCTAGTACCGAGTCTAATGTTAGGTTCTGACTTTGTCACATGTGCCATCTGAGCTCTTGGCTCTTACTGTGTTTAGTTATTGAATAAGTTTTATATGAAAAGACTAGGTCAAGTTTGCTGGTTCTTATCACAGATAGCTTCATAAGGATCGCCTTGTAGCTTAAGGGTTAGCTAAAAAAAAAAAAAAAAAATGAGGATTCATTAAATTGGAAATTTGATGAAGTGGGAGTGATAACTTTTTATTAATGAAGTATTTTATTAACTATTAAATTTGAAAAACTTCTGATTTTTAGAGGAGGAAATCACTCAGAAGACCATAAGGGTAATCATAAAGAATTTAAATCCAGCAGATTTGATCTATTCTTATTGATAAATTTCTTCCTAATCCTTTATATGTCTTTCATTTTTTCGGTTGGAATATTTATCCCACAGCAACGAAAGTTTCAGTTCCTTTCTTTTTAATTTTTTAGGAGAGCAATTTGTAATATACCTCTATCCATAGTTCAAGAAGTCCAATATTGGATTTTTCCCCAAAATCCTAGAAAGAGTTTTTGTACTTTCATAAGTTAAAAAATTTTCATCTTATGGAAATTTAAACATTGAATTCCAGAACAAAACACTAATTTGCAGATTTAAAATGCTTGATTGAGTAATTGTTATGTACTTTAAAGCCCTTTCTGCCTTGCAGAATCGTTTAACAGTAGTTTATGCACTTCCAAAATATGATGAATTCAAGTTTTCCTTTTTGATTTCTGTATGATAATTAACAATTCCTATAGTAGGGGTACAATACCTATAGGGGTACAATAAAACAAAATATTGGAAATTTACCTGATCTAGGCCCATTACTGTATATGTTCAATATTGAAATTGGTCGAATAGCTTCAGTGGGGGAAAACATGAAATATAAGTCGTTTTTTTCCTATAAACTGTCGACAAAGTAATATTACTTAAAGAGACAAATTGCCTACTATCGTCAAACATGCTATCAAGGTAAACACATTTACCCTTTTTGTTCATTTTTTTTTTTATTGACAAGTTGACAGCTTAAATCCTGCTTACTATTGAAAAAAATAACAATAATATACTCTTTTATCCTCGAAGCTTTCGTACATTCACGTACTGTTAGCTGCAAAGTCGGTTATTTTAAAATTATCTCCAGTACAAATTTGTCACGACAAGATTTGCCTCTAACAGCCGTGATCCTCATACTTCGCTTACCTCATGAATTTCAAACCAGTGAAAAATGGAATTATGTTCAATTTAATGCTGAAAATTTACGGTAAGGGGAGGGGAGTGTCAGCACGGCATAAGTTGAACAGCTTAAGAATCTTAAATGTTGTTTCAAGACCTCTGGTAGGGTGTCCAAAGTACTTATTGACAGGTTCTCTTTTCTAACGCACGTAGTGAGAGTCAATTCAAGTTTTGTTGCACTTTCATTTTGATCTTTGACGTATAACTAGTGTTTTGCCTAAATTTTCTAATTCCTAACACAGCTCTATCTTGACAGGTCTTCAGAACTTTCTACATTAGCATGTTCTCATCATTCTCATCTTGGTTGGAAAGGGCTGGAATCATACCTCGTCATTTCTTAACAAAATGAGAAAAATTTTAAAGATAACAGGCGATTCGAGAACTTCTGTGGAATCATACCTTTGAAAAATAGGCCTTTAATCAAATAAACGGTATCTGGAGCAGATTTGGCAAAGTTGGTTTGTTCATAAAAGAGGCAGCTCCATATAGCTGGTCAGGTACATGTAATATATTTTTAAACCAGTCACTCTGTGTAGGATGTCTAATCAAAGAAACCGTGGAGGGATCATTAAGTTGGAAATAAGAAATTTAAAAATTTGGAAGTGATGGGAGGCCGAACACCCCTTTTTTTGCTACCTTACCCGTTTTTAACCCTTGAAGACATTTTTGAACCGTTTAATTTTATCTATGTTACTGAACAAAGTATTTACAGTATACATTACAAAATAATGCTCTTTTGGGCTTGTCAAGAGCATGACGGAAGGCTGTCCAAAGTCTAGTAAACGTGAAAAAAAAAATATACCCTCATTCAAATTTCATTATACTCTCATTCAAAACTTGATTCAATCTAAATATCAATATTCAACCCATCAACTAACAGTAGTCCCTCAATTACATAAAAAAATAAAAATAAACCACATAATACCAATCCATCATCATTCTCCATCTCCAAGAAAAATCTATATAGCTTAGTATGTGTTTATAATTTTTCCTTTTTTACATTTTAAACACTATAATTATCTAAAGGCTTTTCTTTTTAGCTGCCTCGAAAAATTAAAAAATGCCTCATAATTGGAAGAATATTTTTGTTGTAATTTTGTTGAAAAATATATTTTCTTTGAATAATTGAACAAAAAAGTAAAATTTCCCGCTGCAAGATTTTTAAAAGGTCATTCTGCATCTACCCCTAGACTCCCAAGAATTTATATTACTGTCTAAAACAAAACAAAAATGGCAAGTTTCTGGGAAATATTTTGAACCTCCAGAATAATCTCAGGCTAGACTCCCTTGATAGAAATGTTTCTTGTGTTTGAGTTTTACAATCAAAATGAGTAGGCAAGTTAGCTAGTAATGGAAGATTCCGATAAAATACACCTCATGTAGTACTTCTGGAATCCTAAGAAATTCCTCGAACCTCCTTAATTGAAATAAATTTTCATTATTTTCTCCCCTTCTATCTTCAAATTCATTTAAACCCTCCCGCCTTGTCCTTACTGGTTCATTACTATTCTAATAATTCAGCCAACTTAAAAGCTCAATGGCAGGAATATAAGCAGGGGAGACTTACCTCTCCATAAATCCTGGAATTGTTTAATGGAGGCACTTCTGATTGAAATTACTAAATAAATCTCGAAATGCATCCCTATTTGAAATAAAATCATGTGTACGTCCCAGGTTAGTGAGATTAACCTTCCTAAATTGAAAACCTATAGAAAAATCTAAAATAAAAATCTTTTAAATAACACAAACAGGAGTTTTCCCTTCTACCAATTTTTTTTTGTTTTCAGGCTCTCCAGTCGCTAAATAAATCCCTTAAGCAAGCCCAAGGAATACTATAATTTGAAAACGTAACACAAACAAATGAGCAGTATAAGTAATATTCTAAAGGGAGTGACAATGACACCTCATTACGGGAGGCAGGGGAAAGAATATAAAAAATCATTTTAGCTGACCTATCGTCTTTTTTTCCTAGATGTAACCTTTACATTTTTCTTAAAATATTGTAATATAATTTATATTTTTCTTCTTAAACAGGGGCATTTCTTAGGCTAAAAGAAAAAAAAGTTTCTAATCTGGATCATTTTTACCAACTGGAATAGAGTACTGTGTCAATTTTCAGAAAAATACTCTTTTAACAAGGCATTTATATATTGAATCCTGAATGTTATCTTTAAAATTGGCCAAATAAATTTGATCATAAATTTGTGCATTAGAGTAATATTTCAAGTTTTCCTGTCAAATAGCTACTAATATTCGAACCTTACTTTACGCTAAATAGAGGAATTATATACAGTAAGGGAATTATATCAAACTGGATTCTTTTTTAAGGGGATTGTAAAACCTTGCATCGTAAAACAGAAAATGCTTCTTTTGCACTCACTGGAACTGAGTGCAAAAGAACCATTTGGTTAAAAATTTAAACCAATAGTTTAAACATTGAAAAATTCGATGTTTACTTTGACAATAAAGTTTTTCTCTGCTGAAGACGGCCCTTAGATATAGGGCCGAAATATTCAAATAGGTTTTGTTGGTTCACTGTCTTGGGAAAAAAGTCCTCATTATTCTTTCTTTTTTTTTGTTGTAAAAAATGAGGTATTTTAACTCACGAACGGGTGATCGGATCTCAATGAAATTTGATATTTAGAAGGATATCGTGTCTCAAAGCTCTTATTTTAAATCCTGACCGGATCTGGTGACATTGGGGGAAGTTTGAGGTGGGGGAACTTAAAATCATGGAAAACGCTTAGATTGGAGGGATAGGGATGAAACTTGGTGGGAAAAATAAGCAGAAGCCTTACATACGTTATTTAAATAATTGGAACGGATCCGCTCTACTGGGGGGGGGGGTTAATCCTCAAAAATAGAAAAAATGACGTATTTTTAACTTACGAAGGAGTGATCGGATCTTCATGAAACTTCATATTTAGAAGGACCTCGTAACTCAGATCTCTTATTTTAAATCTCAACCGGATCAAGCGTAATTGGAGGGGGGCAGTTGGGGGGACTGGAAATCTTAGAAAATACTGAAAGCGGTGAGATCAGGATGAAACTGGATGGGAAGAATAGAAACCTGTCTAAGATACGTGACTGACATAACCGGACCGGATCCGCTCTCTTTGGTGGAATTGGGGGGGGGGTAATTTTGAAAATTGAGGTATTTGTAACTTACGAAAGGGTGACCAGATCTTAATGAAATTTGATATCTAGAAGGATCTTGTGCTTTAAAGTTCTAATTTTAAATTCCGACCAGATCCTGTCACATTGAGGGGAGTTGGAGGGGAAACCGGAATTCTTGGATAACGTGAAAATTGGGGTATTTTTATCTTTTTATCTCTTCTTGGTATAGCCTTGGAAGTGTTTGTTTGTACGGGTTGATTCTTACTAAATAACATGTGCGAATTGAAAAACAGGGGTTTGTATAGAAGGACAGGAGGATTTTGGAGAGAGTTAGTTGGTGTTGGTACTTTGGCGAGTGTGGGTAGCTTTGCTTAGATGTGAGTAGAATAATTTGTTCCTTCTCAATCTCACAATGTTAATTTACTACTTTCCACAGCATGACATGAGTCTCGCTGATATAATTTAAATACCTTGGAACATTTTGTTCGCTCACATATTAGTTAGTAGTTGGTTTATTTAAATATCTTAAACTTCTTATTTCAGTACGAAGACTAAGCAAGATTGTACTTATATTACAAGTTATAAAACTTTTTGATTCTCTTGATTATCTTTTTAAAACGAGACTATTAAAAACCAAAAACCAAACTTCTTTTAAAAATAAAACCTTTGCTCTTTTTTTTAACTCTTGTGTTGTGTTAACTTTATCTCACGTATTAGGTACGGGTTATTTGTATCATTTCTTATATATTTATTAACCGGCAGAGTTTGATACCTCTACGCTACTCGAACTATTGCTAATTCTCCAGACTCTGTTTAAACCGGTTACACAGGATGAAACTGGATGGGAAGAATAAAAACCTGTCTAAGATACGTGACTGACATAACCAGACCGGATCTGCTCTCTTTGGTGGAATTGGAGGGGGGGGGGTAATTTTGAAAATTGAGGTATTTGTAACTTACGAAAGGGTGACCAGATCTTAATGAAATTTGATATTTAGAAGGATCTTGTGCTTTAAAGCTCTTATTTTAAATTCCGACCAGATCCTGTGACGTTGGGGGGAGTTGGAGGGGAAAACCGGAATTCTTGGAAAACGTGAAAATTGGGGTATTTTTATCTTACGAATAGATGATCGGGTCTTAATGAAATTTGATTTTTAGAAAGAATTCATGTCTCAGAGCTCTTATTTCAAATCCCGACCAGATCGTTTGACATTGGGGAGAGTTGGAGGGGGAAATCATGGAAAAAAACTTGGAGTGTAGGAATTGGGATGAAGCTTGGTGGATAGAATAAACAAATGTCCGTGATACGTGATTGACAGAATTGTACTGGATTCGCTCTGTTTGGGGGAGTTGAGGGGAGGGGTTCAGTGATTTGGCGAGTTTGGTGCTTCTGGACGTGCTAGGACGATGAAAATTGATAGGTGTGTCAAAGAGCTGCACAATTTGACTTGATAAAGTCGTTTTCCCAGATTCGACCATTTGGGGGGCTAAAGGGAGAGGAAAAATTAGAAAAAAATTAGGTATTTATAACTTACGAGTGGGTGATCAGATCTTAATGAATTTTGATATTTAGAAGGATATCGTGACTCGGAGCTCTTTTTTTAAATCCTGACCGGCATTAAGCCTCTTATTTTCCTTTTTAAATCAATCTATTGATTCATAGAATTTTGTTAGAGCTCTTACCATATGATCTCTTGGCTCTTAGCTCTTCTCGCCTCGTCACAAGTGCCATATGAGCTCTTAGCTCTTGTTTCTTTTCTTTTTTCTTTATTTTTTTTCTTCTACTCCGTTTTGTTCCATGTGAAAAGTACGGTTACTAAATATTTTACTTACTTACTATTTATGATTCAGAGATAGAATTTAATTATTGCCATTAAATTTGTAGTTCCAAATTAGAAGTTTCTTAAGTCAGAAGTTTCATTAAGTCTGAGCACCCGGATTTGATCCCCGCTGCAGCAAGGTTGGGCGACAAGCTTGCTACTTGTCCATGTAGAAAACACTCAGCAACTGAAACTTCGACTCGACACCCTATGTGCCAGCAATGGCTCAGGAGGATCTTTATCCTCTAAGTCTTGCATAGGTTGGTAAGACATTAATGGAACTTGTATAATTAGTACTGCCAACCTTATTGATTATGCTGCTGTAAATCAACAACTGGCAAGATCAGTACATAAAACAGGGCATTTAGGATTGACTTTATTGATGTTAAAACTACACATCACTGTCTAGTAGAGTCTAGAGTTAAATTAAAGAGTGAGTTTAGGAAGGATAACTAACTTTTGGGAAGTTCTGACGTAGGTAGAATCCAGGATTACATTTGAGAGGAACTTTTATGTAACATTGGAATATGAAACTGGGGGATTGCAGTTTGACAATGTAGAAGGTGATAGAAAATTTTAGGATATTGGTTTGCAAAGTAGCAGAAGGTGTCTTAGAGAGGAAAGTTTGAAGCGTAGTTAGAAATATTAGCTTTAAGCTTAGTAGAAAAGAGGAGGGGTTTGTACAAGAAATGTTTGAGTGACTGACTATAGGAGAAAAAGAGCAAAGTGAGGAATATATCTGTATGAATATATCTTTATTTAATATCAACAAGAGTTGGAATCCTGCACAGACAATCCCAAGCTTATTACCTCCGACTCTTTATATATTCATTCCTACAAATATTATGCTACTACGGGGGGCAAGGTACCCCGAAAGGGTTGAGGTAGCCCTTTGCAGAGTCTGTTGTCCATAGATCTGGATCTTACGCCCTGCCGCAGTTGTCCTCCTATAGAGGATCCTCCCACGATGGTGTCTGCGTCACCATGCAATTTAACCCATTACTGGGGGAAGGTTTTTAACCCATGGGACTTGTGGATACGCCGGTGGGCCCTGTTGAGTGCACATTTGAGGGGCCTTCTTCCTCCTCCACCTGTATTTATTGCCTCGGGTGAGGATACCTTAGTTTCTGTTATGGACCCCCAGGGACAAGGTCCTCCCACTGGTCCGTGACTCCTATGGAGTTATGCTACATATCTGTATGGCGTTCCCCTATTGCCACCCGGGGACACGCTGAGTGGCCTGGGGGAGGCCCCTAAAGAGCAGTAGACTAATAAGGTTTTTTCCCCCGATTTTCGATAACTCACAGTTTTTTTAAAGATAAAACCTTTTTTATAAATTTTAGTAACAAAAAAAATATTACCTTTGCATAATGAACATTGTAAGCAGAAAACAAACTAAAAACATTTGTCATACTTTACTATAATGATAAAAATTATTATTATTTTTTTGTATCAATATTTATTGGTATTATTGATTATTGGTAACAATAATAATAATTTATTGGTATCCTCTGTACACAGCAAAAATGGACTAAAGAGAAGTGTAAGAAAATGACCGCTTTTTAGCCTTAAATAGTAGATAGCTTTTTAGCCTTAATTAATTCAAGTAGGAACTGGGTATGTTTGGAAAATTCAGAAGTACTTGGTCAACTTTGCCTAAAAGGCCATAATGACGTCACTGCCTAACAGGTCAGTCACCTGTACTTACTTTTCAAATGCTCTTTTCATGGGATTTTAAAATGTATGGGGTTTGAGGTTTTTTTTTTTTTTTTTTTTTTTTTTTTTTTTTTTTTTTTTTTTTTTTTTTTAGTTATCAAAAGAGGAAACACACTAATGGTCTGACGACCAATGCCAAGTTTAGGAAATACTAGGTTTGGAGCTATTGAACCATAACAATGAATCCATAATTGATGTAATTGCATTGTATTTAACTTTGAAATCATTCTAGTTTTAACGATAAACACGCCTTTCGACAATTTGAAAAAGTTTCAAGGATTCAAAGGCAAGCGCTGAGACTATCTGATCCTTGGTAATCACGGTGTAGGGTAAAGTATTTGAAGTGGACTATAGCTTCACCACGAGTAATTCGTGGTGTTGAACGAGTAACTCGTTCAACTAGACGTTGAACGTCTGAACATTCATTGATTAGAAAAAAAAAGACAAAAAAAAATCGAAGGGCTGACAGGTTAGACAAAAAAATATTAACCCTGATATCATTAATAACTAATAATGAAGGAAAAAAGCTTTTGAACTATTTTATACTCGCTAACCTAGATACGCCAAGGGGAGGATCTTACTCAGACGTGTCATCACAGGACTCCTAAGAGAAAATGTCGTGGAAGATAAGTTAAAAGGGCAGCAATGTGAACTATTCAGGCCCATTACTTTGGGACAGACAAATCTACCCCAATTAGAAATTTCCCTCCGTAGAAAATTCACTCGTACTTGCAACTCACCTGAAATTTTGACTATCTTTCCATATGGTATTTAAACTCATACTAAACTTTTACCACAGATTATTGATAATTCCACAGATTTCTCACTTCAATATTTTTGTGAACCTCAAAAATTATCTGATCAAATGATTTGACCTCCTTAAAGTTGACGATATATAATGAATTTTAACGTGAAAAGTGTTATCCAATCCGGTGAAAGCAGGGGGGAATATTATTTAATCCAATGACATTGCGCGGGCGACTTAGTTTTGTTAGATAGCCAATGTAATTGAGGAACATACCGGTCCATGTATGTTTCTAGGAGTAAAGTATTGGGTGAAACCTAATAGATAATTTGCGTCATTGTAATCTTGAACGACTTTTTAACTTCTGTTTTTTTTTTCAGATAGTGAAAATATGGCAAACAAAGTTTGGCATTATACTTAAAAGGCTGAAAGAAACCGGAGATGTTTTTAGTGATCAGCTTGAAAAACAACAACTTTCTAAGATTCCCCGATTCTACTCTCTGTTACACCCTCTCCATGAAATAACTCCGGTTATTTCTGATCAAAGTAATGTTATTCAGTGACATCTTTACCATAGAATATTTTAATCTCAGGTCTTGTTTAAGATAATTAATATTTTTCATGTTAGCTAAGTATATAGACACCAAATAACACTATATTAAGGGATCAGAATGCATCTTATGCCATCTATTAAAACTTTGGGGAAGATTCAAAAACGAAAAATATGAGTCTGAACTTCAAAATACCTGCTCACTCACGGCAACTAAGCTTGCGGAGTCGCACCATTGACACCATCCCATGCCAAGGGACTGACAACACTAGGATTCGAATCCCCAGTCCAAAGGACATATGATTGAAATATACAAAAACGTGTAGCTGTTGGATTACCTACATGAGGAGAAATCTCACACAAAGTACTTGAAGACCAACTTCGGAAGATCTTTCATCTCCGTGTGGAAGGTCTCCCGAGGGAGGTCATCCCTGAAGCCCGAGTATTTTTTTTTTTTTGAAGCATGCTCATCAGCTACAATTCTAGAAAGAAAAACTAGGCAAATGTTTAATTAGTGGCATACCAGGTATTGAGAATTACTTTGGCATATAATAAGTTTATTTAAATTTGAATCAATCGCCTCTTCTAGTTCTATGCTATCTTATAGATACATGTTTTTTACAAAGAGAAAAAGAGAGAGGTGGAACAAAATAAAACGAATGTTTTGCTACATATTGCAAAGTATCTCATTTAATATGTTGCTAGTCATCTGTGAAAGGAATAACATTTTCAGAATATACTAATTAAAAGAATATTAGAAATTGACTTGGAATTCAAAAAAATGCTTTTCAAATGAAAAGTTTTCACAATCATACATAAAGTAATAAAAATAATAAGATATCTTTCAACTTTTAACGAATTTTGGAACTTTATATATTCTTTTACCCTGGAATTGTTTGATTTTAGCTATGTTTAATCAGCACTTATTTTTCTAAAATTTCTGTCTAAAAAAAAAAAATACAAAAAAAACAATTAAAATTACGAGAAGAGTATGTAAAGTTACGATGCTTTTGCATAACTTCACCAATCCTTTCACATTACCGTAAACAGCCTTTTGCATTAAGAAAATACATTACATTACGGTGATTGGTAAATTTGTAGACGATTCATTTACTTACATAGGGATAAGGCAAAAATATTGTTCACTCTCTTTTTATTTGCCGCTCATATCGAAAAGGTGGTTAAAAGCGCAGACGCTAGTCTACAGACTTTAAACGGTATGTGTAGGTTCAGTGTGAATACTGAGAGTATTAAGTATGCATGCATAACGTACGTCCGCCCGCCCCACTCTGGAATATGCGTGCCCTGTTTGGGTGCCCTCAGCATTTAGAACAGTGTGTCTTTGTCAGGAGTTTGAATCGGTTCAGAAGCGAGCGGTATCGATCATCTTGGGCCGCCATGACATCCCCTACGAAAAGGCTCTGGAACTGCTAGGACTGCCGTCACTCCAAAGTCGGTACGAAACTCTGATAATGAGTTTTGGAAAGTTCTTCCTTTCTAAATCTCATCACCTTGACATTCTACCTGATCAACCTCTACCGTCAAGAACGAGAAAGCAAGATAAGTTAGTTCCCGTTAAAGCAAGAACAAACCGATATGGTAATTCTTTCGTCCCGGTTTTCGTTAAAATGTATAATAAGAGTTAATGTTTATAGTTTGATTTATATTTACAAGTGTAGTTTGATTTTGAATATATTGTAAAGAAACGCAATTCAGCGATAGCTGTCAAGTTTTTACTATTAAACCTGTCTACTACTACTACTTCCCTTTTATGTAATCCTTTCACTTGCAAATCCAATTTAAAGCAGTTAAACAGACCCTAAAGTAACACCTAATTTCTGTTGCTACTTAACGAGGGTAGTGACAATAACAGCAATACCGTACCATTCCTTATTTTATGCTTCTTTTCAATATGTTAGTCGCCCCCTTCCCTCTGGTGGTCCCATATATAGTCCTCATTAAAATATTTCTTGGTTGTTTGTCATCAAACAATCAACAGCATATGCTCAAAAGTTGGTATTCTGAGCGCGACAGTATTGCTAGGTACTCCCTCCAAATATTTAAAACATACAAAATTAAATTTAGATGTATGCTAAAATTACTATTTATTATCAAATATCAAAGCAACTTATTTAAACTTTTCTAAGGGAAAAGCAAAAGAGATCCTCCTCTGTTTTGTTTTTTGGCTCTCTGCCTGGAAGACGTTGGAACCAAACTATTAAGGTCGGAATTTTTGTGCCAATTCTTGTAATCTAGTGTCTTGTTTCTGAGAGTAATTAAATAAAAAAACGAGCTTTTTAACGGAAAGTAAGGAGCGGCATTAAAACTTAAAACGAACAGAAATTACTTCGTATATGAAAGGGGCTGCTTCCTCCTTAACGTCCCGCTCTTTACGCTAAAGTTGGACTCTTTCTCTTAACTCTACTTTTTAAAACAGTTAATAACTTTTTGCGTAAAGAGCGGGGCGTTGATGAGGAAGCAGCCCCTTTTATATACGAAGTATTTTCTGTTCGTTTTAAGTTTTAATGCCGCTCCTTACTTTTCGTTAAAAAAACTTGTTTTTTTATTTGATTTCGGAACGCTTTTGAATCAATGCATGTTTTGATTTTGGCTCCCCGCAGATTTTTTTTAAAACGAAATTTGTATATTTATTTTTTTTTGTCTAAATGACTTTCTCATAGTTGTAATCGATTGATTTTGAGAAAAAAAGGAGCGGGGGGGGGGAGGCCTAGTTGCCCTCCTATTTTTTGCTACTTAAAAAGGCAACTAGAACTTTTAATTTTTTACGAATGTTTTTATTTGTAAAAGAAATACGTAACTTACAAATTAGCTTACGTAACGGACTTCTGCATTCTTATGTTTTTATTACGAATATGAGGGAGCTCACCCCCTCTTCAGTACCTCGCTCTTTACACTAAAGCTTAAATTTTGTCCCAATTTCTTAAGAATGACCCCTGAATCACAAAAGCCGTAGAATAAATAGCTGAAATTATTAAAAGTACTTAAGCGTAAAGAGCGGGGTAATAGGAGGAGACGAGCCCATCATATGCGTAATAATTTCTGTTCGTTTGAAGTTTTAATGCTTCTCCTTACTTTCAGTTGAAAAGACTTGTTCATATTTTTTTTAATAATGCTAGAAAATCCTGCGCTCCCTTCATGAAAATCTCCTTCCCCCATGACAAATTCCTCCAAGGAAAGTTCCCCCAACATATTCCCCTCTTCTCACCCTCCCCCCCCTCAACCTAAAAATTCCCTGAAAGCGTCTCTACACTTCCAAATAACCATTACTTAATGTAAGCACTGGTAAAACTTTGTAACTTTTAGCCCCTCCCACGGGGACTGTGGGGAGTAAGTCGTCCCCAAAGACGTAGTTATAAGCTTTTTTTACTACGGTGAATAAAATGGCTATCCCAGAATTTTGATCCGGTGACTTGAGGAAAATAATTAGCGTGGGAGGGGGCCTATGTGCCCTCCAATTTCTTTGGTCGCTTAAAAAGGGCACTAGAACTTTTCATTTCCGTTAGAATGAGCCCTCTCGCAAGATTCTAGGACCACTGGGTCGATACGATCACCCCTGGGGAAAAAAAAAACAAAAAACAAACAGACAAATAAACACGCATCCGGGATCTGCCTTCTGGCAAAAAATACAAAATTCCACATTTTTGTAGATAGGAGCTTGAACTTTTACAACATGGTTCTCTGAGACGCTAAATCTGATGGTATGATTTTTGTTAAGATTCTAAGACTTATAGGGGTTGTTTTCCCCTATTTTCTAAAATAAGGCAAATTTTCTCAGGCTCGTAATTTTTGATGGGTAAGAATAAACTTGATGAAACTTATATATTCAAAATCAGCATTGAAATGCGATTCTTTTGATGTAGCTATCGGTATAAAAATTTTATTTTTTAAAGTTTTGGTTACTATTGAGCAGGGTCGCTCCTTACTACAGTTCGTTACCACGAACTGTTTGATATATATTGACGCCTCTTCGACAAGTCCCTCGTTGGTCATAAATGACCGGAGTAAGAAAACACCTACGTTTCTTATACCTATTGAATTGAATTTATTTGTCACCCATTGTGACCACAAATGACAAACGGAGCATAATATACAAAAAAGAAATATGGAAATTGACAAATAAACATAAAACGAAATTCATAGTTAGTCAGGCACAAGCACAATGCGGGAAAGGGTCAGTAAAATTGAATTCGTAACATAATATAGACACATAAAGTAGAACCAAATGTGGTTGCACTGATGTAAATACTTAACGAAGAGCTCTTTAAAAGCAACTAAGTTAATGAAATTGAAGAAACAAGAAGAAAAAGAAATTGTTTTTATTCAACAAAATGCAAAAGTAAAACGGATACGGAATTTAAGAAAAAAAAAATGGAGGGTAGAAGAAGTGGAGTGCCATCGCAAAATTAGGGGAAAGCAATGCCTAAATAATTATTGCTGAATGGTTAAGTGATATAAGAAATGTTAACGTTGGTTAAATTGTAGGTTATTTTGGCTCCATTAAGAAGATTAGATACTTGGCTAATGAAGAGAAGACTATTTTGTTTGCCAGTGAAGACCCTTCAATAATTGTCCTCTACGACAAGGACAAAGGAGTACATTCAATTTGGAAGCTAAGAAAGGCAACAGAAGAGGTAAGGACTCCTCCCCAGGGGTGTAATTTGCTATGGGGGGTAACTGGTCCCTCCAGATCCAAGTTGCCCCCCCCCAGACCTCGGTTATTCCTCCTTCATCTGAAATTTAGTTTCTGCCAAAAATCTTGTCAAAATTAAAATAAACTTGAGTGATTCAAGTATCCAGAGAAACAGGTCAGTTTTCTTTAGTTTATCTTTGCCTTTATATGACTTGTTTTTCAGCTTTCACTGTCATTTTCACTTGATTTGGGAAAATTAGGTCCAACCTTGCCCCTCTCCCCCTCCCAGGATTTTGATATTATATAGTAGATATTGATTATAGGCACTTTGCTGGGTAGTGTTTTATTTTTTATTAGAAAGTATTTAAATAAAAAATATAATAATGTATGTAAACATATCGAGAATGAAATGAAAACATGAAAGAACATAAAAAGAGCTGAATAATTATATTAGTTCATTCGATGCCTAATTTTTTTGTGTCACATTAAAATAAAATATTTAAATTGCATTTTTCTTCTGCAAGTATCCTGTTGAAGGTCATTTCTGTCGTCAAAATGATATAGGCTATCATAGGCAGCGCAATATCTCTACCTAAGTAAAGAACGATGTGCCACAATGTATTATTTATTTATTTATCTTTTTTTTTGTTTTTAGACCAGGTCACTTCGTATTGAAGGAGTTGTCCTATTAAACTTCAAAAATGACTCATTCAATTGGAAATTGGAGGGGTTAGTGCCTTTTTTAACAGTCAAAAGTGATTGGGGGGCAACTAACCCCCTCCCTCGCCCACTATATACCCAGACACATCCAATAGAAATTTTGAGGTGGCCATCTTGTTCAACGTAGTTGAAAAGTCCAAAAATTATGCGTTTGAGGATGACAACCCCCCTACAGCCCTCAGGCAAGGGTTTTAAGTTATGCCGTGGAGGCATATAAGGTTTATAGTAAGCATTGTCGTAGAAAATTTAAAAAAGGCTTATTAGATTGGAAATTGAGAGAACTAGTGCTCTTCTTGATAGTCCAAAGTTATTGGGGGGCAACTAAATCCTCTCCCAGGATCACCATTTCCCCAAAAACATCCAATCAAAATTTTGAGATAGCCATTTTGTTCAGCGTAGTTGAAAGGTCCGAAAATTTTGTATTTGAGAATGACAACCTTCCCCCCCCCCCAAGGTGGCAAAGTTTGTAAGCCATGCCCTGGGGGCATAAAAGGTTTTTTATAGAAAGTGTTGTCGTAGAAACTTCAAAAATGGCTCATTCCATTGGAAATTGAGAGGGCTAGCGCCCTTATTAATGGTCTAAAGTGATTGAAGGGTTAGTTCCCCCCCCCACGTCTTTCATTTTCCCAAACACTTACGATCAACGTTTTGATATAGCTATTTTGTTCAACGTAAGTGAAGGGTCAGGAAATTATGTCTTTGAGGATGACACACCCCAGAGCCCTGAGGGCTAAGTTTGTTAGTTATGCCCTGGGGGCATAAAAGGTTCTTATAGAAAATGTTTAAACTTCAGAAAGCGTAGAAACTTCAAAAGGGCTCATTCGATTGGAAATTGAGAGGTATAATGCCCTTTTTAATAATTGAAAGTAATCAATGAGAGAATCCCCTTCGCGCACATCATTTCTCCAAAGATTTTGCATCAACATTTTGTTCAACGAATTTGAAAGATCTGGAAATTACGTCTTCGGATTACAACCACCCCCCTCCACGGCTCTCAGGACAAGGGTTCGACCTTACGCCCTTGGGGCATATAAGGTTTTTTTTATAGAAAGCGTTGTCGTAGAAACTTCAGAAAGGACTCATTCGATTGATAATTGAGAGGACCAGTACGTATTTCATTTGTCGAAAGTGATCAGAGGGTAAATGCCCCCCCCCCCCACGTCTATCATTTCCCCAAACACTTCCAATCAAAATTTTCAGGTACCCATTTGGTTGAAAGATTCGGAAATTATGTCTTTGAGGATAACAAATCCCCCCAGCCCTCAGGACAAGGGTTGTAAGTTATGCCCTGTGGTGTACAAGGTTTTTGTTGAGAGTGTGGTCCTATAAATTTTTGAGGGGGTTTATTGGATTGGTAATCAGAAGCTCTACTGCTCTTTTTAAGAGTCAAAGTGATCGGAGGGAAGCTAATAGAAATTTTGAGGTAGCCATTCTATTTAAAATAGTCTAAATATCATATAACAAGGCTGTTGGGGTTGAAACAGACCCCAGAGCCTAGGAACAAGGGTTGTAAGTTATGCCCTGTGAGTATTTAAGGGTTTTGTGGAAGGGATGGTTGTATAACCTTAGAGGAAGCTCATTTGGTTAAAAATTGAAAGTTTTAGTTCCTTTTTAATTGTCAAAAGCTTTAGGGGGCAGCTAGCCCCTCCTCCCGAATACCCCTTTTCACTAAGCAATTTTGCTCAAAATAGTCCAAAGAACTAAAACAATGACTGTGTTGACACAACCCCCAGTACCCTAGAGATGGGGTTGTAAGTCATGGCCTGGGGTCATATAAGGTTTTAATGAAACTGGTGGTCGTATAAATTCAGATGGCGCTCATTTTATTCGAAATTGAAAATTATAGTACCCTTTTAAGAGTTAAAAGTGATTTGAGAACAACCAGCCCCCTCCCCCCACGCTCATCAATCCCCTGAAGACATCCAATCAAAATTTGGAGATGAACATGCATTGTCATTTTAAAATACATATGCTGATATTTATTCCTTAAAATCTCACATAATTTTTGATTTCTTAAAGTTATAAAAGTGAAAACATTAATTTTTTTCAGTAAATTGCAAATTTTGTTCTGGCTTATCGAAAGCATAGGGGTTTTGAACCCTACTCATATTAATCCTGCTCGTTTTGAGTTTGACTCGGTCATTTATTGTAATTTCTGTTCATTTTGGGTTTCATTTATTTATTGATGCTGACTTTCTTTACTTAAAAAAAAACTTATTTTATGGAAAAAGTTTTTTTTTTAATTAATCAAGAATATAACCTGTGGAGATTACAAAAAATTCTGCATATTGACGATCCATCTGGGGCTATAGGAACAACATGACTTCCCTGAATATGGTAAGAAGGGATCATAAGACTGAACACGCAGGAAATAAGAATTTTGTGGGAGAAAGTTAGGAATAATACCCTGGATAGGTTGGGGTGTGTGACTAGCGCGCATGGTAATGATGACCTAAGTCGGCTAGGTGCTGTGGTGAGATGATAGTAGTAGTAATAGTAAAAGTAATAGATGCAGCGTCTCAAAAATTATATCTGGCATGAGTTTTCGTGAAATTGCATCGCTGGCTCGTCGATGTTATTCTTAAGAAAAAAAAAATGAATCTTTCAGTAGTGTCTATTTGCCTCTTTTCTATCAGTCACTCTATATGCATTTGCAGATAAGAGGGTCGCGGACGGTTCTTTTTCAAGAAGTGCCTTAGAGCAGCACCCCTCCTCACTCTGGAAGAAAGGGGCCTATCAAAGAGCGCTCAAACACATTAAAAGTATTGGGGTATTTGAGATAAAAATGTGTTTTAAACATCAGACCCCGACTTTCAGAACAATATTTTTTCCTATCCCGAGTTTTTTCTGAGTAAATTTCTATGTTTCTAAAGTCGGAAAAACTCATATGACATACCATTCAGGACATGTTTATTGTGGCCCATATCACTCGAGGTTTTACTTGGTTTACCAGCAATTTTGAACAGTCAAGGTTAGCTTTAATTCTTGTTAAATATTTTTCACTTTGTGGCTTCTAAGATAAAATAACACTCATCGCTTTTTTGTTTCGATTACCTCTTTCATTCTATATTCTATAAATTGTTGCTTCCAAAAAACAATAAAATTTCCTCAAAAATTTGATTTAGATTTTCACTTTATGTCTTTTATTCTTAGATATTGAATAATCGTTCGATATCTCGAAAGGATAAAATTCGATAATTCTTGCTTGAGGAATTAAATATAAAAAACATATTATTGAACGAGTTATCAAAAACGAATATTTTCAACTTCGCAGGCATGCTGACTCCATTGATTTAACGGTTCAATACCGAATACAGTCATGAGTTTCATAGTCATTGATTCTGTTACTTGCGTGTGGAGAAAGACAAGGTTTTCCCATTTATTCCACATGCATTTTTGAAGTCATAATTATTTACCATTTTTAATTGTTGGATTGTTGCTTGGAATATTGTATGCAACATATTTAACATTTTGCAATCAATATTAAATTTTTATTCGTATTATTGTTTAGTTAAAAAAAACTTCCCATCCTGAAACCATAAAAGAAGAAACGAAGACCGTGACTTCGATGTTCTATGTATAGCTACTGACCCTAATCCTGTAAGATTTTGAAAAACATTTTTTTGGTATTCATTGAAAAATACCCTTTTTTTGCATTTTCATTGGAAAAACGAAATTATCCCCTAGAATTTTAAGGGTTTATTTTGCTGCCCCCACCCAAAATTTTCCTGAATTGGCCCCACTGCCTTTGTTCGTCTCTTGTTCTGTTACATACTTCAAAGTTTCAATTTTTATTTTACGCTTGTGCTTGATTTATTTTGTTACTTTGCCTGACTCCTTCTTTTCGCCTTAATTATTATTTTTTTTTATTCTCTTAAAATTGAAAAGTATATAAGATAAGTAAAACCATTACATACGTACTCCAACGAATTCAACCATATATTGGTGTACGAAAGAACTGAATAGAGTTTATCAAATAAAATGATGAAACTATGACGCAGCTTTGTTAGCTCGGTTGTATTTACTAATAAAAGTACACTGGTCTAATATAAATGTAAATTCTCAGAACTTTTTTTTACTCATATTTTCTATTTGTTTATTAAGCTTTTTTTTCGATTATATTTTGATAGTTTTTTATTTTGGAAAGTCAATAGCTGCCTAATAATTATGATTATTTTTTCCAAGAACATTGTTACTCTTGGCCATCCTCTTTCTCCCACTTTTTATCTTTTTTATATGTATTCATTTTGTCACTTGAGGAGCTTCTTGATAGCTACGATTTTTTTTCAAAGAGCAGCTTGGTGCTTGGCAGCCTCTTTCTGACACATTTGTATTTTCTTTCCACTCTTTCTACCACTGTACCAGCTTTTACCAGCTCTTTCTACCACTTTGTAAATAACATTTTTTCGATTAATAACTTACAGCTGGCCAGCTTCTTTCTGCCAATTATGATCTTCCTTCAATTTTTTCTGCCACTTGGGGAGCTTTTTAATATGTGTTTTTCTTTTTTCAAAAAATAACTTGCTGCTTGGCAACTTCTTTCTGGCGCTTTTTTGTTTTCTTTCCACTCTCTCTACTACTCTACCAGCTTTTGCCAGCTCTTTCTACCACTTCACAAATAAAATTTTTTTGAAGAACAACTTACAGCTGGCCAAATTTTTTTTCTACTTATTTTCTTCTTCTTGTTTTTTCTGCATCTTGGAGAGCTTATTAATATGTTTTTTTTCAAAGAGCAACTTGCTGCTTGGCAGCTTTTTTCTGGCACTTTTTATTTTCTTTCCACTCTTTCTACCACTTTACCAGCTTTTACCAGCTCTTTCTACCACTTTGGAAATAACAATTTTTTTTAAGAACAAGTTACAGCTGGTCAACTTCTTTCTGCCACTAATTATCTTCTTTCTATTTTTTCTGCCGCTTGGGGAGCTTTTTAATGTGTGTTTTTTTTTCCAAAAAGTAACTTGCTGCTGGGCAGCTTCTTTCTGGCACTTTTTATTTTCTTTTCACTCTTTCTGCCACTTTACCAGCTTTTGCTAGTTCTTTCTACCACTTTGCAAATCACAATTATTTTTTTTCAAAGAACAAGTTACAGCTGGCCAACTTCTTTCTGCCACCTATTATCCTCATCCTACTCTGCCGCTTGGCAAGCTTTTTGTTAATTACGATTTTTTTCAAGGAGCAAGTTACTGTTGGCCAACTTCTTTCTGCCACTGGGATCTCCTCAACTTTTCCTTTGATTCGAGGCTTCAAACTCCTTCAGAAAGACAGAAGTCAGCAATGAGGTCTTATCAAATATCACCAGCGTATGAGAATTTGCAACAACGATCAGTTCAACAGCATTTTCATCCGAATCATCCTGAGTCCCCGTCATTCAGTAGAACTCCATTAAGGATGCCTAGATTCAAGGATTCCCCTGTTGTTTCGCGTCTTGATAGTCCCAGCTCAGAATTATCATCTTTGAAGTGAGTTTTAATCGTATATTTATTTCTGTTAATTGCCGCATGCACGGGTACGTAAGCTGGATATTATGTCAGGCTTGGGTTAGAACAGGTTCGAATATTGGAGAGGGGTAAGGTATCCAAACTTGTAAAAAGGTAAAAAAGATGAAATTGTTTGCAGCTATATTGCTTCGAATGTCTTTGAAAGCCCAACGTTTGCTTGTTCTCAGTTCAGTTTCTCAAAAAAGAGATATGAACTTGTGTATATTTAATTTTAGGGAAATGGCAGTAATTAGAGTTAATTCACATGACTGTTTTGTTCATTAAGTCTATGAAATGATATTATCTTGAATGACGTTCATTCTTCTTGTTTATAGATACAACTGTGTTTTTTTCCGTTTATTTCTATTTCCAGTAAGTGCAAAAACATTAGTGCAAATTGTTGTTGAATAGTTTTATGATAAAAAATATTCACTTTAGGATAATTATTTTTATCAATCACCGAGCATTCTTTTGACATTGGGAAAGACGATAATTGTGCCCACATATCCTATAACGAAAAAAAAGAATATTGGTCAGCTAGGTCAATCTAACGAAATGGTCAGCTATGTCAGCTAGGTCAATTTAATGAATCTCGGCTAACCGTCTAGGGCCAAACGAAAAGTAGGTTTTTCCTGCAATGGGAACATGTTGGGACCGTGTAAAGAGGGAAGCTTTAAACAGATTGGGATAGAGGAGGAGCGTGCGTAGCTGTGTTGGCCTCAGAGGGCTTGGTGCTACAGTTAGTTAGTGCCAAGTAGTAGTAGTTGTAAGTCAGCTTAACATATCAAGGATGAGGTGCTATTGAACACCGAAGATATATTAACTGGAAATTATTTTAAATATTCCAATACTCCTTGCGTCGACCCCCTTGGGATCGATCCAAATCATTTTTAACCGGAAGATTTGTACAATACCCACTAGCAGCTACCCTAACCTCACGATTTCTCAAGAAGGTACAAAGCTAATTTACGTAATTGACAAGTATACCTATTTCCCTTGTTTTCTTTAAAAGTTTATCGATGTCAACTCGTTCAAATGCAGACTTCACGTCTAGGAAAACTGCAAATGTATCTTTCTTGCATCTGGAGCCCTGTTTTATTTGGTCCTCGAGTCTAACTAAGCAGTCAGTTGTGCTCCGAGGGAGGAAACCAAACTGTTCTTTCTGTGCAGCTTTTATTACAAGCCCAAAGATTTTATTTTTAATCATATGTTCCATTAGTTTACAGGGGCAAGATGTTATTGAAATGTGCCTATATGAATCTGGATTAGAGGGATCCTTTCCTGTTTTAGGTATTGGGATTATGGATGTCTTTCTCCATTCTTTGGGAGTCTATCTTTCTTTGATGGACTTATTAAATAGAATCAGAAGAATATTTTGGCTTCCTCTGGTAAATTTTTGGGCACATAGTTATGTATTTCATCAGGGTCAGGTGTTCCTGGCCCTGATTGAACAGCTACACTATTACTAGACTATTGAAGAACTAGAGAACTAGTTTCTAGGTCTTCAATAGTGAACGGCTCCATTCGGAGTTGGTTATTATTATCTTTAGTTATATTAGTTGGTGCTTGATACTGATGAACTTGGTAATTTTTATAAAATTATCTAGGAGGATTTTCATTTTATCTTCTGGAGATGTGAACTTCAGTCATCCTTTTTGAGGAGAATTGGAATTTTTGGGGGATTTATTTGGCCTGTATAAGTTTTGAAATTTCGCCACATATCTTTTATATTTATATTGTTTAAAAAATTTTCTTCAATTAATTTTTTCCATCCTTCTCTTGGTTCTTGGAGTAAATTTTTTCTTTTTAAATGCAGCGGTCCTATTCATTTCTATTTTGTTATTTATTGTAGGATTTCTTGCATATTGATTTCCATTTTTTTTTTCCAACCAAGGATTTTCACAGTTTGCATTCCAACCAGGAATGGAATTTTTTTTTCTTTCCTTGGGCTTAGAGAAACCAAAAATATCCTCACTAGTCTTCACTAGCAAATCTGTTACTTGTTTATTTAGTAAATCAATTGAGTTATCTATCAATATTTTTTGTAGTTTAGATGCTATTGTACTTTGCCAACTAGGTCATTTATTACTGCAGAAATTCCGCATTTTTGTTCTCTATAATTCAAGGTAAAAAAAAAAAAGGTAAAGGATACGGCATTAGACTTTACAGTCCGTATCGGCGGTGCTGATCTCCGTTTCTTGGCCCTTCAGCCAGGAAGTGCAATGGGGGGTTGGGGGCCAGCCATCCTGTGCCTTCGCACACCCTTCCTGTTTACCTTCCCCAGATTTCTCCAGGTACCCATTTAGAGCTGGGTCGACTCTGGCTAAGCTTACAGAGTCACGCCACTGACCCCCGTCCCAAACTGAAGAATTGGGTTCACTGGGACTCGAACACGCGTCCTCTCAGACAAGGGAAGATTCAAGGTAATCTATGGATTCCTTTAGTTGCACAATTAATGGAAGGTGGTCAGATTCCACAGCACCAGCTAGTTCAACATGTTTTCTTAGGGCTAATGAACAGGAAACAAGTGATAAATCTAAAGTAGAATACTTACCATTGGTTACATTTAGCCTAGTGCCCAGGTCACAAGGCTAAATATAACAATTCGGCTAAACACAATTCAGTGTTTTCACATTTTCCGTTTTTTTTTGCGAACGTAATTAATTTGTGTTTTGTTATATGAGGCTACTTAATTTACGTTGTTAGATGCCACTCCTAAAAACGCAACAAAAATTTGTCAAAGAAATCTGATCTACTCAGAAGCCAAATAGAATAAGTCTCTAAATTAAACGACAAGAAAACTGCATAAAGTAAGATGCATTGACATTGTGATAAACTATTCATCTACTCAAGGGTACCCTGAAAAGGAAGAGCAGAGGTGTTTTAGCTGCATATAGTTGTCCAGATTTTATTGTAAATTTATGACTGTGTTATGTTCTTTCTAGTCAGCGAACAAATTTTGGCTCAGGTTCAAGAGTACATTCCCTCCGAGAAGGTGCCAGCTATTTCTCACCTTCAAGGCAGACAAGTGGACTCTCACCTCAAGCCCAAATAGCTCGCAGTCCGATTGGGTCGTCATCAGAGCCGCCTTTGATGGCTGATGGAGCTACTGTGGAAGAACCTATTTTACCTGATTTGTGTCTCCAGTTCTTATGGGAGGAGCCTGAAAATCAGTGAGTGTTTCAGCTTGATTTAACTTCATCTTGTAATTAACTAATAGTTACAGCTGTTTCTTGAAAGTTTTGAACAATAATTAAATAAGGAACAAATTAAATTAGTAATAATTGAGTAGTTACCTAATAATTACAACTTAATCTTGTAGTTGCAACTGCTTTACTTTGATTCTACTGTAATTAAGATGAAAATACAGAAATGTGTAACAATGAGTAAAACCTTTAATCAAGACCAGAGCTGAATAAAATAATAATGTCCGATTATTTTGTTTTCACATTTGGAAATTTTTTATTTAGGTAAGATTTTATTCCAACAAAGCGGCTATCACAAGCCAAAAAAGGGCCGAATTCGCACTTTAGTGTCAGTAAAAAAAAAGCAAAAATTTAAGAAATAGTCAATCATAAAATCATAAAGATACAATCAATAAAAAAGGCAAACGATAAAAATTCGTAAAGATAAAAGAGGGAAAATAAATTTAAACAAGAGTTAAACAAGAATTATAAACTACGTAATTGCAAAATAAACACTAAAACTAAAAGATAAAAGTGGAATGAGAAGCGGGGACTATTGATTTAAAATTTCAAATATGTGAGGGATGAACATCCTTCTATATCTTTCAGTGGAAACTCTTATTGGGCCAAGGAGGAGATTTTTCTTGAAAAAGAACGTGGGGGGGGGGGGGGGGTTAAATGTTCACTAGGGAAAAGAGAAGTAGTACGAGGATTATGCACGGCATTGTGGGCAAAACGCAAGGAAATTTATGTTCCCCTTTCCTTAAGGGTGACTAGAATTGCTCTACGAAGAAGTGAAATGTAAGGCACTTTACCCTCATTAAAGATAGTTCTTAGGCACCTTTTTTGAACTGCCTCTATTCTGTCTGACAGTTCATTGGGGATGCATATTCGAAGGCAGGACGTGCCAAAGAGAGGAAAATGCTCAAACACTGTGATTTAGGACATCTAAATTTATTAGGGGGTTTGAGGAGGAAAATGCAGTACTTGTACGTTCTAAGAAATTACTAACGTGGCAATCCCATTTTAAGTCACTTGAGATGGGAACACCCAGTCACTTCACAGTATTAACGGACATTTCAGGGGGGATTAGACAGGAGAAAGAAGGGGGGATTTTTGGGAAACTAATTGTTAAAACTGATGACTTTATAGGGTTGTAGAAGGAATGAAAAAAAATCAGAGTGTTTAGCCAAAAGTGTTGAACGTTTCTCTTAGTGGTACAATACTGCATACAAATACAGCCCCAAATGATATGCTAATCAAGCTAGATCAGTGAAATTGTCTAGGTCCAAAACAAATTTGTACTTCGATATGACATTCTAACAATAGGAAATAATCTTTTAAACCTTTAAATACAATAGAAGTTGTGTCTGAGAAATTGTTTATTTTTACTATGGAAGTTTTAATTTTAAAGTTGTTCTAATTTTAACTTTAATTCTAAAATAATTTTAATTTTAAAGTTGTTTTGTTGTTGGCTGAAATTTCATTTCAAACAGAAGTGAATGCCTTGTGATGACTCTAATTAGTGGCGTAATAACTGGTATTACTGACTTATCAAGACCTGACAGAAGCTTATAGTAGCCTACGGATGTTCTATTTATATGTTTATTATTAGTGTGTTATTTTTGTACGTGAATAGTCAGGATTATTGTTTAGAAAAGGACTTCAGAACGGTCCAAGACTTCTTTATGTAGCCCTAAAGATAGATCCTTGTTAGTACCAAAGAATTGTACGCACTTTGGAATAAAAAATTAAACTTTTAAACCCTTTCCAACTTTACTGGCCTGCTTTGTTCTTTGTTTTGTTGTGCGTTAAATTTTTTGTATAATTGTAATTTATTTCATCCCCTTACTCAAGCATGAAATGCACTTAGAGGAGTACAAAGACACATGAAATTACAGAAGAATGAAAGTACTATCAAGAAAATACTCACGAGAAATATAACATTTCAGCTACTCAGACAACATAATTAAGCTATACAACTGAGTGATAAGTGGACAAAATTTTCTCTACGCTTACGGAATCTGTCCTCAAGCTGGTTCATTTTTGAAGAAATACCAAAAACGCCATATCTACTGAAAACAGAAATTGTAAGTCCAAAGCGGCAACCACAGAAGATATTTGCAAAAACGGAAGAATGTCTTTCTATCTAATGTAAAAGATTCTAACTTTTACAAGAATTGTTTTTTTTTTCAAAGCATGTTTTCAGTAATGAGATTTAGTAATTTCACGTTTAGTATTTATATAAAGCAATGACAATAAAGGAATTCTAACCAATCAGAATACAGGCGAAATTTAAAGCTAGACATTTGTTTTTATCTATCTTGGTATATATACCCATGCTGTATTTGGAAAACAAATCCTCCTTGTTTTGTAGCATCTGTTTATAGGAGTATGCTTATGAAAAGTAACACATAACTTCATAGTACCAACTTGTTTGGATCAGGCTATCTTATAAGTTTTGAAATAGTTTATAAGATATGAGTCTTTTAAAAGTTTCAAGGGGATAACAACTTCAGTTTTTATGTACTTGTTGAAAGAAAGAATTTGGATTAAAATTCTGAGGTGATTTGACTGGGTCATTTGTGTATTAGACTTTGACCATTATTGCCAATCAGAAAATTTTCCTTGTTGCTGTGCCTATTACTGGTTCTTGGTATTTATTTTAGGCTAAGACAAATAGTTTTATTGTATTTCTCTTATTCCAGTTTATTTCCAATTTAAGGGTAAGGAAATTTGTCTACAGTAGTTGTACAGCAGCTAAGAATAAAAATTTACTGTGATGACGTAGTTTTGAAATTATCAAATATTTTGTAGTAACAAACTGTAGGTAAGGAGCGACAGCTCAATAGTAACCAAAACTCTACAAGACGGAATTTTTATATCAATAGATGTATCAAAAGAATCGCCTTATTCCGTTTATTCTAAATATATAAGATTCATTAAGCTTAATATTACTCATAAAAGGCTACAAGCCTGCTAAAATTTGCCTGATTTTTGGAAAAGAGGGGAAACACCCCCTAAAAATTAATGGATCTTAATGAAAATCACATCATCAGATTAAGCGTATCCGAGAACCCTGTTGCAGAATTTTAAGCTCGCGTCAGCAAAAATTAGGAATTTGGTATTTTTGCCAGAAGAAAGGTCATGGACACATTTTTATTTATTATTTTTTTTTCATGGGTGATCACATGGAACCAATAGTCCTATATTATTGGAAAAGAGCTTACTCGAACGAAAATTAAAAGTTCTAGTGGCCTTTTAAAATTAGCAAGAAGACTGGAAGACTACTAGCCCACTCTCCCCCTCTCTCTTTTTCGTGAATGCTGTCTGATCAAAATTTTGAGGTCGGCATTTTGTTCAGCATAGTTGAAAGCCTCAATAATTCTGCCTATGGAGATAACATGATTCCCTACAGCCCCTGGGGAAAGGTCTAAGTTATAAAATTTGCTCATTGTTTACATATTGTGTTTGCTATTGGGAAGTATGCATATATTTTTTTTTTCTGCGGAGTGGGGGAATTTTCTGCAGGGGTATTTTGAATGGGGAGAATTTCTTATGGAGAGGAATGTTTCAAGGGGATGAGCCTTCCAGGAAAATTTTACACTGAAGGAATTTGCTAGAATTCCTATATAATTTTTTTCTTTTTTTATTTGTCTGTCTTTCTTTTTGCCAACTCAATTTTACATCTGGTGATGCGAAGGGGAATTGTCGGGGGGGGGGGGGGGGTTACCAGGTTGGAGCTGGCTCGAGTATATTTTCGTAGCGGGGGGATTTTTCACGGGAGAAATTCTCTGTGGGAGTTTTCCATGGAATAAATTCTTCTGATGGAATTTTCTTTGGGATCTACTTTCTACTAGGGGTGGGGTATTTGCAGAAAAGGACTTTTCCATGGATGGAGAGCCTGATTTCTCCGCACTATTTAAAAATGATCATAAATTAAATGAAAAAAAAATAGTTTTTTCAGCTGGAAGTTAAGGAGAAATATAAAAACACAAAACGTAGAGAAATTTTGTTAGGAGATTTTAATGCCTAGGCTAGAAGAAATAGGGATGGATGGTATCCTAGCATAGGTAAATTGGGTTTAGGAAAGGAAAACGTAACGGTTATAGATTGCTGCAGAAATTCTAGATATAACAATAAAGCTTTAACCAATACAGTATATGATTATAAAGTGGCCCAGAACATGGTGCCCACCTAGTGGTAAGATGGCCAACCTTATTGACTAACCTATCATAAGTTGAAGAGTGGCAGCATCAATAAAAGATTCTAGGGTACATGGTTGTGCTGTTATTGATATAAAGATCACCATCTCGTTGTGTGAAAGGCTAATGTAAAGCTAAAATTTAGAAAGGGAACACGCTACGACGTTTATAGACTCAGGTATGAAAAATTTGAGGAAAATGTTCCAGGAATATTTGAATATTAAACTGGAGATTCAGATTTGACATTGTAGAAGATGGATGCAGTAATTTTAAAGAAATAGTTTGTGAAGTAGCAGATGGTGTTCTAAGGAGGAAAGTCAAAAATGCAGCTAGGAATATTAGTGAAAACACTTGGAAGTTTAGCAGAAAAGAGGAGGAATTTGTATTAAAGAGATAGACCATATGAAAATTCAAAGGAACGTATGAAAGATAGAGATAAACCTAAAACATGAATTAAAGAGGTGTGAAGTGGAAGCCATGGATGAAATATCGAAGGATCTGGAAGATACAGTCAGACGGCATTATAGTTAAATATTGTTTTGGCATGTTAAACGATTAAGAAGGAATAGTCAATCTGGACTTGTCAGTGTTAAAGAAAGGAAGGGGCTTCAGTTATTGACAAGGAAAAGAGTTAAAGAGAGACGAGAAGGACATTTTAAAAATGTTCTAAATCGTGACTAAGTTCGATTTATAAATTATCGTGATAGAACTGGTGCGGTGTCTGTACGAGCTTGCTACGTGGGAAATTAGAACTGTATTTTCTGAAGAATTTACAATGTGATCTTGCATCGTAAAAACAGAAATTTTACGTAAGGGGAAGGCAGATTATTTTATTGCTGCTATAAGCTGGGCTATTGCACCCGCATGTAAAGTGACATCAGCACAGGTGGGTTAAAAACCAGACACTGGCGAGATCTTTTAGGAGCGAACATATCTTGTAGTAGTATACCTTTCTAATTGTTTTTTTTTTGTTTCGGATGGAAGTGCATCTTGTACTTGTGTTGACCTTAAGTGACTTCAGGTGTCTGGTAAGATACGATTTTTTCAAATGTTCTGCATTGTCTATGGTTAAAATATTCATGCTAATTGCATTTTCATTAAGATTATTTAGATTCAATTCTAAAACAATCTAATTTCTAGGTGGTATAATCGAGATTTTACAAGGATTTAACAGTTCAATCAGTGATTAGCTGTCCGACTACTGCGTATCTTGCTGTATACATTTTATTTATTTTCTGATTCAAGAGCTGATTCTGTCTTATATTCCCCCTTCTCCCCACCGTCACATTGCCGGAGAAAAATAAATCTATAGGCCATCTTTTAGTGGGGATTCTGACTCTTGTATCGTCTGTTCAATCTTAGTCACCCTAGTAGTTATTAAGTAAGTGAAACTAGTATTTATTAAGTAATAATAATAAACTAGTATTTATTAAGTAAGTAAAACTTGTTCAGAAAAGCATAATTAGATAGATTAACTTCCTCTGAAACAGGTGAATAATCAGTTTAAAATACTTTAAAATCAAGGTTGGTGAACAATATATTGGTTGCCATCCTCTGCTACAGTAGTTCCATGACAAAGAAATGGAGGAAAAACTAGAACTAGAATTTTAAAGTGGTGCTAGCACCTCCTCAAACCCCTAAAGGCTTAATTGTTACTTGGGCTTTACTGAAAATGACGTGTCTTGAAAATGAAGGTAGAATACTGGCGGAAATTAGGTAAACTATTTTCCTTAGTCCCCCAAAGTCAGCCAGACTCAACTTAGCTCTAAAGGACATCATGAGAAATCTGAGGAAGGCAAACAGGAAGGATTTGCGAAAGTACATGATGGCTGGTCTCCAGCCAAAACAAGGATGGCTGGCCCTTCACCTTTTCCCGGCTGAAGGGCCATGAAACGGAGATTATTACCGCCGATAAGGACTGTAAAGGCTAATATCTTAATGCCTTCCATCTCAACCGCTAAAGAATATATGCTATATTTTTTTCTGTGAATGCCGTTGAAGAAGCTATTAGGCTAGTTAGGGTCCCTTGGAATATATCAAGGTTGATATATCTATATAACTTTTTCTATAGAGGGAAGGGGTAGAAATTCAAGATAGCCAAATTTTATGAAAAAGAAATAGAGCATCCTGGAGTAAATGGGTTCAGGAGCTGCTGACAAGGAATGATTATAATCTAGTTGTCGCCTCCTTAAAGGTTTGGAAAAAGGAGTCTAGGGCTTCAGCAAGACAGTGCTAATTGCAAAAAATATTCGTCATTCGAGAGGTTCAAATGTATTCTTTATCAACGTCAAAGTACAGAGAAACAGAGAGCTTATTTGCAAAAGATGTCATGACTCAAAACTTCTTGTTCTTTTTACATCTTAATATTTTTCGCAAAAAGACCAATAAAGTTTAAAAAAGATACCCTAGAAATCGCGTTCTTTATCTGGTTAGATTTGTCGCTTAGCATTAGTTGGCCCAAAGCAACACTTGATCCACCTTTAAACAGACAGGCTATGTTTCTTTCCAGAAATAAGTAATAGTCTGAATAGCTTAAGAAAATGAATTAGTAGACCAATGGAAATACAGTATACTTTTTAAAACAGAAATGTAAAACTATGATTTCTCCTTTCCTTTTGACCGAAGCAGAAGACGTAACCTCTTTTTTTCTCTCATTTTCCACATATCTTTTTATTTTATATTTCTTCCTTTTCTTCTGGATATCAAAGTAAAAATTTATGATCTGAAATTTGTTAGCGACGCCAGATTTGTTTCTTGTTGTTGTTTTTTTTTTTTGTCATAAAAACATCAAAAACAAAAGATACCTTTTTTTTATAAATCCAGTATGTTCTTTCTATCTTATCTCCTCACAACTAAAAAATGTGTTTTTTGTTTTTACTTTGAATAACATTAATAATCCCTCTATTATACTGTAAACGTTCGCTATAGAATTGCACTTGACTTTATTGGCCAGAATCTGTTGGTCCCGACTGATCTACCATATTACAAAAACTTAAAAAGAACAAGAGAAATTAGCTGGATTGTTGAAATGGTTCCTTATGTAAGAAAACCACTTCCTAGTGACTCTAATTATCACCTCGCTCTGCTCAAGAATGATAAAACCCCTAAAAATGGACATTTTGTTCATATTTAATGGTTTAAAGAATATTACGGTAATGTGTGCCTAAAATATAACGTAACTTTACAATATTATTCACCCCAATTGGGACCACTTCAAACAGCGCCTAAAATTGATTTTGCGGAAGCTTTTATAAAGATTTTAACACAAGCTACCGATAAAGATACGATTTACGCTTCTTTGCTCCAAGCCGGGCGTTCAGTTATTTTACAGTTATAGTTAAATTACACAATGTATTAATGGTTTTAAAATGATAGAGGTAAAAATTGTACCGTTTTAGTAAACATTAAAGGGTATAGTAGCTTACGGGTGGTTTGTGAATCTCTCCCCCTTTCTTTTATTTGGCTTGCTTTGGTCGTTTTTATTAAAAAAAAATATATATATTATATTAAAAAAACTATATTAAAGTTAAATTATATATAATTATATTATAATATAAATTAAAATTATATTAAAAATCATATTAAAAAAAATGTCTCAGAGGTGATTATCTGCTATATCAAAAATTTATTCTCCCTTTTCTAGGGGACCTTCCACCGTTTGGGTTAATATTTTTTTTCATGTATTTCTTGGTATTGCTTTGCCATTTCTCATGCTCCTTAGTATTTTAATTGCGATACATTTTCGTTTTCCTCTAATTTCCTCTAATTTCGTTTTCCTAACTTTATAGAGTACTATAACCTTACCTCGCTGGAGAGATTCAGGAAAAATACCTTTCTCGAAAGACAGATTGACGAGCTTAGTCAGTGGAGACAGAATAGCAGGCAGAATTGCATGGATAACCCTTGTAGGAATTTTGTCTGGTCCTGAAGAGGATGATCCTTTAAGAGCATTCACGATACGAGCTACCTCAAAATCAGAAACAGAATTCAAGACCATCGACTTCAAACATGAGGTTCCAAGAAAGGCTCTGAAATCGCAACGAGAAGTTGCAGAGGAAGCAGTTACCTTTCCTGTATTAGCAAAATACGAGGTAAGCTCTAGCTGAACATCTACATATCCTTGGACGGTTTTACCATCGATTATCAGCATTGATGGGACTGAAGGCAGAGGGGGAGTATGTCTAAGAACTGAATTAATTAAATACTATTTCTTCTTAACATCCTTCCCACATTCAGAAAATTTCCTATGATAATACTGAGACTTTGCCTTCCGACACAGAGAATTGAATATACTCCTATAGGCGTTGAATTGTTTGTGATGAGCTAAAGATGGTGAAGCCTTGTAAAGCTTCCACAAATAATTTTTCTTTTTCCAGCTTTTATAGAGACCTGAAGTTATCCATGGATTCAGTGGTGCTATCATTTTGAAGTATGGGGCGCTGGACCCCGATTGCAAATTTCCACGATTCCTTCTTTAACTAAATCATAAAAGGAATCAAAAGAGTGGTTAAAATCTGAATCAGAAATCAAACTACCCCATGGTACATCAGCCAGACGAGAATTGAGTAGACTTAGCTCAGTATCACCATAACGGAAAAATGGGAGATTAGATGGTGATGCTATAAGCTGCGCTTGATCAGCACTCTTATATCGGGAAATAGCGGGAAAATGATCAGAAATATCACTAACCAGCACCAAATTATCTAAGACATCTAGTGACGAAAAAATATTATCGATAAGAGACGCTTGTGTTTCAGTAACTCGGGTTGGTATACAAACTGAAGGTAGAGTTCCCGAAGAGAGCATCATTGACAAAAAATCAATAGTTGAAGCAGAATTTTGATCTAGCAGGTTGAGGTTAAAATCACTCATAAGGATTAGTTCATAGGGATGTTTTTGGACTGAGTCCAAAACTTCTTCCAGAATTTTCAAAAACGAAGGAATAGATCCACTGGGGTACCTATAAACCAAACCCACAACTAAATACTTACACATTGATTCAATCTCAATAAATAGGGATTCAAAGATTCCTTCCTCATTTCTGCTCAAATCATTTCGGACATTATATGCAAGACGATCAGCAATATAAAGCATGAGGCCACCTCTCGCCATCTGTTTCCTATTAAGCCTCTTCATCCTATATCCTGGAATATCTAAAGGGATATCTTTTTTTGAATCCAGGAAAGTTTCACATAATCCTATAACATCAGGAGTTCCATCACTAACGATCCGTTTCTGCTCATCAAAAGACGAGCAGAGTCCCTGAATGTTAAGATGAGACACAGAGAAAATATCATCTCGTTTAGAGGAGGCAGAACCATTTAATTGCGAAACATACTTACTTTTAAAAGCCGAATTAGAATCATTACTCATCTGATTTCTACTTCCAATTGAATTATTAATAATATTTTCAATATCTAAAGGATTATTTTGTAAATCAAGTAAACGATCCCCCAAAGAGTTGATACCAGCCTGGCCACTACTCATGGTGGATGGCAGTTCCGCCCCACGACCAAGCCCACCAGACCACAGGTATAAGGAAATAATATAAGGAAAGAAGAGTAAAAAATAATATAATCAAGGTATGGATGAATAATGATAATAAAATCAAGGTACGAATAAATTAGAAAAAAACAGGGAAAGAGAAGAAAAAAGAAACAAGGAAAAACTAAGAAATAAACAAATAATCAGCACTGGTAATATAAACCATTCATTTATAATCATAATAATAATATCACCCAAATCATTATCATGCATAGACCTCACGCCAAGGAGTACTCCTCCCCCATGCCTCTCCCATTGAAAAGTAAAAACACTAAAACTCACAGTAAATGGATTTATTCTAATACTATACTGTTGGTTCCAAAAAAAAACAAATAGCAATACAATAAAAAAGACAATATTTTTTGTAGCAGAAGATACCATTACATAAGTCACTATTACTATTTTTATTGCATCGGACCATACTAACTCAACAAATATTTCAAGCAATACTTTTTTCTCATCAAGACACAAAAAGTGTCCGGGCTTCCACAAACTCACTAAAAAAAAGAAAAAAAATTATTCAGTCGTGTAATCAAGTCCATAGAATTGCCCCAGCCATTTCCTTGCCTTCGCTGTCGTTGCGTTTGAATCAGGCTACTAATATCCGGTGGGATTTCATCAAACAAAACATTTCCAGTGGCCCTTCCTTAAGGCGATGAATACATAGAGATGGTGGCATGGATCTCGCAATCCAAATTTCAAAACCTGTTTTTTCACGAATACTGGTTCGGATAGCTAAAAGTTCTGTCGATCTTTTCGAACAGACGGGGGAAAATCATTAGATAAAAAAACATTCTGATTGCCCATGATAATTTTTCCACGAAGATTTTGAGCCTGTTTTAGAACTGCCACTTTCAGCTCCCTGTTCTCCATGATAACCTTTATCAGCTTTTTTTCAGGCTTAACATCAGCTATCGTGTATTTGGGTACCTCATGGATTCCAAGGCATGACGAAATTATACTATCGAAAATCGCCTTAGCGTTTACAGTATCAATCGCTGTCACGTTCAATACTAGAATATTTTCATCAGTTTCTGTACTTTCCAGCTTCATCATTGTATGCTTTAGGCTAGATAACTGCGATTTCAGTAGAGAATTTTCATCAACCAGCACAGAAATGTGGCTCTTCAAGTTACTGGTTTCTACATCAAGGCTGATCACTTTAGGCTTAATACCTTCCACCTTCAATTTCGATTCCAATATAGATTCTTCGATCTTAGAAATCCTTTGATCTAATCCTTTAAAATTATCATTCAGCTCATTTGACGTAGTTGAATATTCTTTAACAGTCTGTAAAACTAGACTCAAACTATCAGCTATTGATTTCAATGAGATTCCTTCCATAGGACTGGATGTGAGAAAAAACTCGTCAAATTTTTCCTTCTTCCTCTTTCCTCCCATTATACAAAATAGTAATTGAACCCCAAGAAAAAAAATACTGTAGAAATATACTACCACATAAAACTCCTTTAATTACTCACTTTGCGTAATATTGGCATCTGAATCTATCAAAAAAAAATTCAACAGCAAATTAACCTTACTGAACACTAAATGAACGGTCCGACGCAAAGTAGGAGTATTTACCTTGAATGCATTCTTGTTTTGTCAAAACTTTATGAGAGTAAATCCGGTTTAAGATGTTCATTGAATGAATGCTATATGTGAACTGATATAGAGTGGAGAGATCGGGATGAAACTTGATGGGAAGAATAAGCACAAGTTCTAGATACGTAATTGACATGCTAGTCCGGATTCGCTCTCTTTGGGGGAGTTGGGGGGATTTCCAGTGCTTTGGTGAGTTCGGTGCTTACGGACGTGCTAGGACGATAAAAATTGATAGGGTCAGGGACCTTCACAAATTGATAACATATTGGAAGTACTTACCTATACCGCTAATTAGAGCTCGGAAGCTTAGTAATATATATATATATATATATATATATATATATATATATATATATATATATATATATATATATATATATATATATATATATATATATATATATATATATATATATTATATGTATATATATATATATATATATATATATATACATATAAATATATATATATATATATATATATATATATATATATATATATATATATATATATATATATATACTTGATCTACGTTGCATTGACAACGTGAGTTGTTGTGGCAACGTTTGTTTGGCTTCGCCAGGCGAAGTGTTGCCAGAGTAACACTTTTGTTTTGTTTCCTCACTTCGATTAAACGCTGAAGCTGTTAATCTGTAAGGACCTTACAATAAAGAAGTCCCCTACATGTCTTACCACTGGAACCAAAATGGTCTTACCATCAAATACACCAGAAACAGATGATTGGTTCACCAACTAGCAAAAGTTGCGAACCCCTAATTGCCGAAGATGATTATGAGCTAATAGCCGACGGTTGCCTAAAACTCCCCTATATGTCTTACAATTGGTATCGGCCTATTTTTGGTTTCAGTGTATACCTTATTACTGAAGTTGTCAATCCCTTTAAACTTTAAAACTGGTACATTTCATGAAGGAATTTTTCTATCAAAAAATGGATGACATATACTTTGATCAGCTCATCAAGAGCTGTCGACTGCCGTAGAAAAATAAAATCTATCTGTCTTAGTTCAAATCTCATAGGTCTATTTCTGACAGGTACTGTGTTGATATCTATTGTTTTTTTTTTCAATATTTCGTTAGGTTATTTTTAATTGAATTTTTGTAAAGTGGATTTAGTGAATATTCTCCTAATTCCCTATTTAAGGAAATATTATTATTCATCTTGAGTCTGATTTCAATTGAAGTCAGAGTTAATTAACCTATGAAATCATCCTAAGAGATCAGAAGCCAAAAAAGTAAGGCTGGCATTAAAAACTTGTTTTTAAATCATTCTCTTTCATTTCAATGAATTGCCTCGTTTGATCACAATTTATTTGTCAGTCCTGGTTGAACTTCGTTGAGGTAAGGATGCTAGGACTGTTTTGAATAAAAATTCATTTTAGTTGTATTGATTTTATCCTGTTGTAAGTTGTTTCTTATATATTTTTGGGTCAATGTTCCTATTACCTGAAAAATTGTTTAGGGTCGTGAAGCTATTAGTAATAGATGCATTTTGACTTTTGGAACATCTTTTCTCTCTTACAAAATTACCGCAAACTCACCGTTAAACAATTGTTCAGGTAATAGGAACATTGACCTATTTTTGTATTGCTGAAGACGGCCCTTGGACATAGGGCCGAAATATTCATTCTGATTTGTTCCCCACTGTCTTGGGGAATTCCCTATTGTTTTTCTTGTTTTTGGTGTTCGTAATGGAAAGTTAGTGTGGTCTCCGTCGCTATTTACGTCTCACTTATGGGAATCAAAAACTAACTAATGAACACACATTTGTAATCTTTCTTCTGAACAAAAAGTGCAAGACTAGGAGCGAGAAACCTGTACAGTTATGCGATGTCCTCAATCTAATTGTTATTTTAAAAAAAAATCCCTTTTTGGGGTGTCCCTCCTTTAGGTCTCCGTTAGGTCTACTCAGAGCAGTTTTTCGAATCTGCACCCCTAAAAGAAATTGTTCCCAGAGGAGGTACATTGTAGAAATTGAACGTTGTTTGATAATTTGGATGTGAAGCGTCCGGAAAGTCACGAAAACCGAAAGTTTCGGGAGGACAACCACCTCGTCCTTGTTCAGTGCAATGAAAAAAGGAAAATTATCGGAAAAAAAAACAATCAAAACAAACAATGTGGCGAACAAACAAAAAAAATTATACAGAGAAGAAAACATCCAACATGGAGAACCAACACAAATAAGAAACAAATAAAATCCAAAATTAGTAGAATCTAATCAATGTGTGTCTTTAACCACTGTGATGCGATATAGCAAACAAATATAGAATGTAAATGCAATATTTTGTCATTTATAGTAGCAGGAGCGTATCCAGGAATTTTGTAAAAAAAAAAAAATTAAAAACGTATCAATAGTTCGTTCATATGCATTTTGTAACGTTTTTACGAGCTGGGTAATTTTTTAGGGGGAGAGAGGGATCAAACCCGATAACCCTTCCCTTCTGATTACAGCCTTACACGATAATGTTCTATACGGATAACAGTGTTTTTTTTTTGTTTTTTTTTATAACTTATGATAATATGTTCTTTCAGAATGTTTCTTATGCCGATGATGAACCTAAGCAGAAAACTTTTCGTCCCTAGCCCCATCCGTTCTATTATTAGTTCTATTAGTTCTCTTCTATTATTAGTTCTACTCCCATCCGTTCTATTAGTTTCCATAACTATTTTGTTTTCCTTATTTTTATCCCCAGTTTCCCAGTTTATTTTCCCATTGTTCAATGAGTATTAATACTTGTCATTTCTGATAAAAGTGCAGTTAAAAGCTTTATATGTTTGTCAAAACAGTTTTTTTTATAAATGATTACATGAATAAAATTGTTCTTATGTTCAATTTGTGTTTTATATGTTATCAATGTAGCCTGTAGCTTAGATGAAGAAGGGAAACTGTTTTCATTGTATAGTAGTGCTGCCCACTACCCAGTGCTACGCGCAGATGAGAATATTTCTGAGTCTGAATTAATCTTGTTAAAACATACTTTTTCATAAACTAGCTCACCACGTATTCAAAGCCGTATCCAGGACTTTTTTTGGGGGGGAGGGGGTGTCATATGAATGAAGAAGAAGGGGTTTGCCTTCCGTGTCTGGCTGTCTCAAGAAAGGGTTTTCTTTGCTTGTATTCATAAGACAGATTTACAAGTCACAGCTTTTCAGTTTTTTAGGAGAAATAGATTTCACCTGCATTTTTCAGTCTAATTTTTGAGTCAGAGGCATATTTCTGGAACTGTTCAAGCCGAATGATACGGACCTTCATGCATTGAAATATTGCTGGGGTGCCACGTCTCATAAAAAGCTGATTCAAGAAATTAGGAGGTCTGGATGAAAGCTCTTATCTGGGGTTTTTTAGACGAAATTTCTCAGATATGCTATCATAGCACTTTTTTCGACAAAAGGTAGCTTCATGCTTCTGATCCTGAAACCCGCTTTATTATTAGTAGGTGTTTCATTTGTTTTTGGCCTCTCTAGCTTGAAATGGTTATCACCTCGTTTTGGTGACCAGCAACAGAGAAACGCTGCTGTTACGTTAGCAATCCTCACAATTATCTCCGTGTCATAATTGCAATCTTCCGTTAGAACACCGTCAAGATATCGAAATTCGTCAAATTCTTCAATTTTTAAATGCTAAACATGAAGACCAGCCACGAAGTTATAACTATTGAACATGACTTGTTTTGCTGGCATTGATCTTCAGGCCAGTGGGGATCGCCTTCTCTGCTATCTGATCTATATTTTTTCTGCATATCTTCTTGCAAAGGCGATAGAAGAACTACATCATCTTTAAAATCACTGTCGCAGAGCGACAGCTCATAATGCATTTCAATTCCTTTACGAGTGTTGTAAGCTCTTAAAACCATTTCAATGACTATAGCAAAAAGTGTCGTGGATAAGAACGTCCCTGCCAAACAAAATTTTGACAAAAATCCATTAGTGAAGCCTTTCTCAGTTTACACTGCGCACAGCTGTTCCTAGTAAATATTTAATCATAAGTACAATTTCAAAGGCAATTTTATAATTCAGTAACATTTCTATCATAGTTCCACGTGGAATGAGTCGAATTCTTTCAAAAAGTCAATAAAATCAAGCAATACCTACACTTATTATTCAGTTGCTTTTCAAACATTTGCTTCAAGTCGAAACAGTAGGTCAGAGCACGACCAAATAGGAAGGAAGCCATACTGCTGGTGTCTAAGCTATTCATTTACTAGCAACTGTATTCTATTCCAGATAATCTGGTAAAGTTTCTTGCTGCCGGCGGACTGAAAAGTAATTCCTGTCCAGTTATCACATACTGACCATTTCCTCCCTTTAAGCAGTTTAAAAATAACACTCTTTCCATTTACAGGATATTGTACCATCAATCCATACTCAGAATAATCCCTCAAAATATATTCATTTACACAATATATGACTAGAAGTTGGGTTGGATATCCATATAAGATTATTGGCTTTGAAATAGAATAAACTAGCCCAACATTTTCTTTGTTAATTGGGATAAAACCAAAAAAGCAAATTTACTTTTTGGAAATGAGTTTGACTTTTTTATTAGGTAGGATAAAATGTTCTGAAGGCAAAAATTTAGTTAAAGGCATTTTTAATATTGGTATGAATTTTGACATACGAAGAACAAATCAATTGAGAAAAAGACTATGCCAAACGAAGATTACTTCCAGCCAATGAATAAAGCGAAAAGACTGAGCAGATTTTTGGCAAAGACTTTAACTAAACCTAAAATAACAGACTTAAACAATAAACCTACCTTAAAATGTTAATTTTTTTTGCACTTAGGACAGCTTAGAGGAAAAAAACAGTGATAGTTACAGATTGCTGCTATTTATTAGGCATTGAAATCTAGTTAAAACTAATACAATATTTGGCCATAAAATAGCCCATAAGTTAACATAGTGTTCACATGATGGTAAGACAGCTAACCTTATTGATTATGTTACAGGATCAATACAAGATACTAGGGTATATAGGAGTTCTGTTATTGATTCTAAAAGTAAAGATCATCATCTAGTAGTGTCTAGGTCAATTTAAAACTGAAACTTAGGAATGGTAACTGCCTTCCGGGAAGTTTTGACGTTGGTAGACTCCAGAATGAGAATTTAAGAGAAACTTTCCAGGGAAAGTTGAATACTAAACTGGGGAGTTTAAAATTTGACAATGTAGAAGATGGAAGAAATAATTTAAGAAACTAATTTTTAAAGTCGTTGACTGTGTCTTAGGGAAAAAATTTAGAACTACTGCTTTTTTAAGATAAGATACATTTTATTTTAAAAATGTGTACAAAACACTACAGCACCTGCTAAGAAACCCCCAGAAAGTTTGTTGGCAGCAGGTCCTCTCTACTCTAGTCTCTAGATCTCTCCTCTAGTCTTCTCTACTCTATATAGCACTAAATAAACCTTTAACCTCGCTCTTTACGTTAAAGTATTTTTAGTAATTTCAACTATTTATTCTACGGCCTTTGTAATTCAGGGATCATTCTTAAGGAATTGGGACAAAATTTTAGCTTTAGTATAAAGAGCGAGATATTGACGAGGGGGTGAACCTTCTCATATACGTAATAAAAACAGGTGAATACAGAACTTTGTTACGTAAGCTAATTCGTAAGTTACGTATATCTTTTACTAATAAAAACGTTCGTTATAAACTAAAAGTTCTAGTTGACTTTTTAAGTAACCAAAAAATTGGAAAGCAACTAGGCCTCCTCTCCTGCTCCTCTTTTCCTCAAAATCCTTTGATCAAAACTATGAGAAAGCTGTTTAGCCAAAAAAAATATGCAAATTTTGTTTTAATTGTTCATCTGCGGAGAGCCAAAATCAAAACATACATTAATTCAAAATGTTAAGAAATTAAACAAAAAAACAAGTTTTTTAATTGAAAGTAAGGAGCGACACTAAAACTTAAAACGAACAGAAATTACTTCGTATATGAAAGTGGCTGCTCCCTCCTCAACACCCCGCTCTTTACGCTAAAGTTTTTTACTGTTTTCAAAAGTAGAGTTGAGAGAAAGAGTCAAACTTTAGCGTAAAGAGGTGGAACTTTAGACCGCAGCTCTATAGATTGTAAGCAATCGTTTGATTCAGCTGATAGAAGAGCTTTAGGTCCAATCCGTGTATGGTATACCAGATGCATACATAAAAGTGATCACTGCTATGTATGCGAATAACAATGCTGCGGCCAAGGTAGGAAGTAAGATTAGTAGCTGGTTTCGTATTAAATCAGGAATTAATTGGGTTTGTGTTCTTTTCCCATTTATATGGGTCATTTTGATTAACTTTATCCTAAAGAGCACAGCCAAGAAAATGGAAAACACGTAATATAAATGGGGAAGTAAAACTCTCCCAGACTTGTGTTATGCTGATGATTTAAGCATCCTACGTGAAAATGTTAGCGGAATGAGTTAATTTTTAGATTCTGTTGAGTTCAGGTTGCAAGAGTAGGATTAAAAATTAATGTCAAGAATACTAAGTCGCTAAAACTAGGAATAACAGAAGTTGAAGAGGTTTATTTGGTCAGCGAGAAGATCTATTAAGTGACCAGCTTCGCTTGCCTAGGTAGTATTCTTAGTAAAGACAGTGGATGCAGTAATGATATTAGAAGTAGAACAGCCCAAGGGGTTTTTCACAATTGAAAATAGGTGGGAAAATTCTAGAATAGAAAATTCCTAGAATAGAAGTTATTTATAGAAATTTATGTTGTTTGGGATACCCAACTGACCGGCAATATCTCAAATAGTAAGCTGTACGGAAAAACTAGTTCAGTCCCACTTTTTAGGGCTCTAATAAAATAAAGGATGAGATAGCTGCCGCACTTCCTGGGGATGAAGGATGACAAATTGTCAAAGATTGTCTGTGTCTGCCAACCGTCTAGGGCTAAACAATAAGAAGGTTTAGATGGAATAATTTCATAAAGATATTTGAAATTTTCATAAAGAAAGATTTAAGGGAAATGGGCACTTCTAGGGAGACTTTGAATTGATTTGTATGGAAAAGGTGCGTACAGAACTTTTTTAGCCTCATGTGGCCTGGTGCTGCAGGGAGTTAGTAGCTTAAGTACACCAAATACAGGGCAACTGATAATCACTAGTTTTTTTAGGTATAAATCAGGCTTTGAAAAGTATTAAGGATATTCGAAAAATCCATCCGGATCAAAAGAATGGATAGATATCTTCAACAGTTTAGCACTTCAAGCAAATATATCGTCATAGAAATTCGGCAATGCTCTATGGTTTAGAATGCAGGGAAACGAAAAGCAAGAAAAAGAGGAAACAAAAACACACTCCATCAATTAAGAATAAGCCAGAGAAATGTATTCCAGAAGTGAGTTCAAGCCAAGTTTGAATGGTAAGTTTGTAATATTTATTGCACAAGAACAACACAAACACATACTTCGAATTTGGCCCTGAGCCTTACACAGCACGGTAGGAATAGAAAAAAGTAATTCAGAAGTTTTTTTTTGCAATTTTCCTTAGGCAATCAGATGATTGGTGCTTTTCTGGCTGACTCAGGTGGTCTGACATTCTTGAAAAGAAAGTAGCATTATTTCATTTTTGTTCCCATCATCTCTATCATTTTAGTCACAAGATAAATTATCGCTGTCCTACAAGGGTGTTTTTCTGTATCAGTTCTGATTAATTCAAGCACTGGGGTTCCAATAAGTAACCTAAAAGGAGATTAGTGTGACCTCAGAAACAAGTGTCAAAATGGATCCTTTGCATTTCTGGCAGATGTGTCATCGAAGGAGCTTTTCCTGGAACTTCTTCCTCTGAGCCAAGCAAAACTAACGATACTGAAGCCCATCACATAACAGGAACTGTGGAGGGTGACTCTCTTTGCCCTGATGGTCAATTTTGGCTGAAAGTAGTTTATTTACAAGCTTCTAGTCAACAGAAAAGTTAAGTTTACGATGAATTGAACTCAAGAGAAACTTTTATTTCAACCAAAATTTCTTTGCATGAGCGAAGTAACATTAACGGTACTGAAGAGCAGAATTTTGGTGGTACGGAGGATCCTAGCTTTCTTTGCCTTCATGGTCAATTTCGGTCTGAAGAAATTTGTTCACCAGCTTCAAATTAACAGAGAAATGCTAATGTTGATGATGCATCCATCAGCATATAAACTATAAGTTTCTCAGCACAAGAGAAACTTATAGTTCAACCAGAAATTCATATTTTGAAGTTATACAGCTTCAAATAGTAAAAATAAAAATTCAATATTGGCATATGTAGAGTGCGGTTTTGGATATATAGAGGAAAAGATGTGCATTATACAATTGATAATTGCTAGGTCTCTTGGTCTGCTAAGCTGCCTAGCGTGGGTTTTTTTTATATCAGTGTTCTGACTTTATTTTAACTTTGCCCTTTGTTTGCTACAGATGTTTGAATTAACTACATATTAAATAATTTTTTTTTGTTCTTTGTGATTTTCAGTGAAATAGCCATTTATAATAGTTTTAATTCAGTAAAAAATAACTTTCTCTGTGTACTTCATACTTATTCTCAGAGATAAACAGAATTTTTCTGCTAATCATATAATTACTTAATCTTTGAATTATAAACCGAATAGTTGTGGGCAAGTCAAGTCATGACTAATTGCAGAAAAAGCCAAGACAGATAGTCCAATTGAGTGGGCATCCAGTCATGGCTAATTGTAGAAAAAGCCAAGAGAGATAGTACAATTAAGTGAGAAGAAAAGCATGGCATTAATTTGCCCCCCTTACTTGGCGTCGAAGTTGTAGCTAAATCGATTTTCAAACTATCCCAACTTTTATTGGGATATTTCAGGACTTTTCTGGAATATCCACATAGATTCGTATTCTGATTTTTTCTGCTTATGACATAATCAGCTAATCTCAATCTCTTGGCTAATCAGCTAATCACATTTCCTTGTAATTTTATCTCCATTTTGAAATTATTTTCTGTTATATTTTGCTAAATTGCATAGTCAATGTCTCACGGAAATAAATTATAGAATAAAAAGATAGTCAGTTTAATATAGGAACAAAGGGTATGCTTGCATTGATTAAACGACGAGATACTTATTTTAGGGTTATGTATGACAAAATCAGTTGGAAAAGGGCAATCAAGGTATTTTTTATTTAAGAGGACTCGATAAGAATTATTTTTATAAAATTTACCTATGTATCATTTTTCTTTTCTTACCCTTAATAGATGCATTCATTATGATATATTTGAAATTTGTGTATTATATTCGATGTTAAGCACATGTAAATTGAAATTGAAAATTTCCAACTAATATTTACTTATGATTTTGTAATTATTTTTTTGCCACAATAGACTACTAAATGTTTTGGCAGGTCTATTTAAAATATTGCGGGTGTAACCAATCCGATATGTCAAATTCTAGAAACAAAACTGAATGTTTCATAATAAATTCTGAACTATAAAATATAAGCATTGATATTATGCTTTTGCCGGCACTTATTTCATAGTTAATGCTAACTATGTTTCACATATATGTCGTTTTTTACAAACCATATAGATGGTAATAGCAAATTCTTATAAATGACTGATCTGTTGTATTTCCAATACCTGCGTGCCATCACAACTTATGTTGGTGTTGTTTGGATAAAATTAACGAGTGAGTATGATGTCTGAGCACACAATATCTATTATTTGTTCCTTCAACTCAAACATAACAATTAAAATCAGTTCTTGGCAGAACCGATATTATTTTATCAACATTTTTCTGTGATTTCATTTATATTATAAACATTTCAATAGCATTTACCCTTATTCATCCTTTCAAATAATTTGTTATCATTTCGCTTAAAAGGAAAGCGAAAATTTCACACCTACTTTTATTTATTTTTTTAACCCTTGATCACTCTTTAACTGAGTGTTATATGCTGCCAAAATTTCATTTATAATCTCAATATTTTGTTTCATATACTATTTTTTTCTTATTATGTTGGTTTTACCGTTTTCTTGAAGCAATTAATGTATTAATTTTTTTTACTGTTCACTTTTTGCTGTTCAACTTTTGATAAAAATTTTACAAATTTCAAATTTGGATGGTCTGTTGATACCACACTATAAATAAAGTCCATGCCTTATATAATATTGCCTCTGGGGTTAATAGAGCTCCCCAGAGCTTTGAAGAAAGGGGTGTAAGTTGTGTCTTAGGGTAGCTGGGTTGACCTCAGGCAGCTAGTTGCTGGGGTGTTCTGTTACGAATAGTATTATTTAGTAATGGAGAAGTGGATTTTCTTGACGAAAAAACATGCATTTAGGATTTTCACAGATGTGGGAACGCTTCTTTACCCTTTTTTACCATTGTAGAATATTCATTACTGTACAAATTGTAAAATTTGAGTCTTGTTTCAGAGTTCAATGCGTGAACAGCTAAAATTAGATATTTTATGAACATTACTAAATCAGTGAGTTTCTTCTCAAGTGAATTAATTTAATATTTCACAATACTTGGCTTGGGATCATAGAGTCTTTTAATCCTGACCTAAGCTTCATAATTAATGCAGTGACCTTGCTATTTCGCAACAATTGGCTTGGAATCATAGAGACTTTTAATCCTGACCTATGCTTCATAATTAATTCAGTAGCCTTGTTATTTCGCAACAATTGGCTTGAGATTGTGATGACATATAACAATGACCTATTTTTATAAATTGTACGGTTTAATTGTGTGGTGGTTAAAAACAGGTGCCTTGAAAAGATGCCAAGTATTAGCGAACAATCGGAGGATCTCAATGACTTTGAACTTATATATACACCTGTATTAAATTTTGTCCAAAGTAATTGGGTGAATTTGATTTCTGAGAAGGAAATTTTTGAATATGGAGTGGATTTTTTTGCTTCACCAAAAATAGTTAGAGCTAAGGCTGATTTATGGTCGAAACTTGCGCCTGATGAAATTCCCAATCGCCGCAGTGGTGCAAAGTCTGTAACCAATAATAATAAGGACATGTTCGATCCTTTGAAGGAGTGTGATGAAGCTAGCATTACTATGCCAACTTATGTTATTAAACTTCCAACTGAAGTTCCAGTGTTGCCGGCCGTGGCCTATTCACAATTAGCCTCTAAAGTTTCCAAAGTTCATCAGCTTGTTCAAATTGTGTCAGCAAAGTTGTACAATTATAGAATTAATTACCCTCAGTTACCAGAACCTGTAGGCTCTAATCGCCAGTCAACCACTATTGTCATCTCTCAAGTGCAGTCTCATTTATCGGATCCTATTAAAAGGAAAGACGCTATTGATAAAATCAGTTGCCATGAACTTGTTTCCAGTATTCGCCCTGTTCACGATAAGTGGTATGTAAATATTGACAAATCTGCTGCCGAAGACTTCCGTGCATCTGTTCCCGTCATTCTCGCCGGTAGGTCAACCAAAGAAATTTTTAAGAAATATTCGGCCATTATAAAAGGTGTTCCAGAGGATTATGGGGTTCTGTCCATCACAAACTGTAGCGGAATTGTTGCTGCCAAAAGACTGGGCTCTTTGAAGACAGTTAAGCTTGATTTTGTGGATTCTTTTGCTAAAGCTGCTTATTTCAAAGACGTTGTGCGAATCGGTTATGAATTCTTTAGACTGAGCGAGTTTAGGGAAATTCCAAAGTATTGTTTTAAGTGCCGATCGCCCAATCACTTCCTGTCTTCTTTTCCTAGTCCTGCGCTCAAATGTGCTCGTTGTGCCGGCCCTCATATTAGTACGAAAGAAAATCCATGCAATGCCACACCAAAATGTGCCAATTGCAATGGTGAACAAGTATCCTTTAGAATGTTATGCTCCGTTCTCCGTGGTCTTGCAAGTCAACAAACCTCTAAATGACTTTACAAATTTCAATCATATTGCACAATATCAATCGCACAAAAATAAAGATGTTTATATTGACGATCCGTGCGAGAACTTTGACGTTATCTGCCTGCAAGAAACCTTGTTAACTGCCTCTAGCATAAATTTCCTTCATCGAAGCTCTGTTCATTCGGTTTTTACTTCTGATGCAGTTACCATGCGTGGCCGCCCTTCTAGATGTCTAGCCTTTATTTTTTTTTTTTAAAGTATTAATCTTTCAAACCCATCCCTTTTTTATTCGGATAAGAACATTCTTGCTGTTAGAGTAAATAGTACTGTGTTTACTAATGTCTATCTTCCATATAAAAATAATACAGTGGAGTCAATGAATAGATTTTCTATTATATGTAAGTTTTTAAAGTCCGTGATGAATCGTATCAAGGAAAATAAACTTGATTTTATAGTTCTTGGTGACATTAATACGGATTTGGATGAGCACAGTTATTGATCCCGAGAAATATTGGAGTGCATGCCCCCTTACGTGATTCTAAAGAAAGATTTATCATACTGCTACATCCATCAATCTGGTAGTGTTCCTAATTTTGATCATATAATCAGTTCGACACAGCTAGAATGCTCGATTATTCATGTTGATATCGAGAGTGATGATATTGACCATCTATCGCTTTCATTTACTACTAAACTGAAACATAACCTTTGCAATGTTGCCCTTATTGCGAATTCTAAATGGCTTAAATGTAGTAATTGAAAAAGAGCCGATATTGCTTTATGCATATTGTCTTTATCTACATTGCTTAATTGTATATGTGTGCCTTATCATATACTCCAATTGCAAGTAAAGGGTAGTAAGCGTGATCTTGATAGATACTATGATGACATAATTAGATGTATGAAAGAAGCTGAAAAAATTGCGGTTCCCGAAGAGCGTATTCGTATAAAAACACAGAAATCTATATGGGCTGCCGATCCGTAATTAAAGAATTATAAAAATAAGGCAAAACTTTGGCTTCGAATTTGGGTTGATTCTGGTAGACCTACAACGGGGTCTGTTGCGGATATAAAGCAGAAAACAAAGAATGATTGTAAAAAGTACCTTAAATCCATTCGTTATAAGGGTATGAAATTTCCAGCCTCTAAAAAAGATTTGTCTAAATTGATCAATTCTGAGAAGCTGGATAAAAGTGATCTTTATAATAGTGATTCAATTTCTAGTTCAGCTTGTTTATTGTTACTATTCGGAATGTTTACTATTCGGGAATTTTTTGCAAAATTAATCTTTTCGTGCGGTCACATTATTCTCGGTTACTTTCTAAAATTCTTCCACCTTCGCTTCATCAAGGCTATATTATTCCAGTATCAATAACTGCTGTTGAAAATGCAATTAAGTAATTGAAACCTTCATCCATTGATATTGATGGTATTAGCGTAAATAATATAAATCCAAAGTGTGTTGTTCTTTTATTTCATTTGCAGTTGTTGTTCCAAATGTGTTTAACATCTTCTCTGGTTCCGGATAGCTTTCTTTGTGGAACGGTCACCTCAATTCTAAAGCGGGGAAAACTCCCTTCTCAATGTTCATCTTATCGCTCTATAACCACTACGTGTAACTTGAGTAAAATCCTTGAATATATTTTAATTCCTCATTTAAATGAAAATATAAATTTCGGATCGAATCAATTCGGGTGTCAATCTGGTATTGGTTGTCAACATACACACCGTGTTCTTTCTTCCGCCCTTAAGAATAGCATGGCTGAGGGGTCACAACTTTATATATGTACTTTGGATCTTTCTAAAGCTTTTGACAATGTAGTTTACAGTCAAGCTTTTTTTTCCCTTTTTAATAATGGTGTAAAACTTTCAGTTATTTTTCTTCTTCGTTTTTGGTATGAGAATTCTTTCCTCTGAATTAATAAATCTGGATCTCCGTTTGTCCGTTTATGTAGGGGTCTCAAACAGGGAGGGTTTTATCACCTAGTATATTCAAAATGTGCATTTCTGGTATTATAGATGAAATTAGATCAAATTATTTTATTGGACTCTCAGGTGTTTCTTATCTTGTATATGCGGATGATCTTTTACTTTTGTGTAAAAACAGGCAAGGTCTCTCGTTTATGGTCTCAAAAGTTTCACGTCTATTTTCAAAAATTGGTCTTTCTCTTAATGTTGAGAAATGTGAATTTCTAGTTTTAAATGGTCTGACTTCCTCTAATGCTCCCTTAGCTTGTTGCGGTTTTTCTATGCCCTTTGTTTCCGCCTTTTCGTGGTTGGGTATTACTGTTACGAATTCAATTTCTTGCCTACGGCAGTGCACTGTTCGTGATGTTCAAAAGAAAATTCAAATGGGCTATTCAAAGATAGTTGCTAATCGAGGGAAGTATAATAGACGTGAACTGGGTAGGCTATTTGCTACATTCTGTGATCTTTCTCTCCTTTATCTTTCTGGTATTTATCTCCTTCTAAAGAAAAAATATGTTAATCAGATTCGGACTTTTTATTTCAGATATTGTAAATTTTTACTTTATCTCCCCCCTTGGTATAACAATAGGAAGATAATTCGCAAGTTTGATGTCCCTGACAAGTGCAAAGTTGGCTCTCCTGCATGGAAGGTTGTCGGAATCAGCTTTTTATCGTTTATTACCTCATCATCCTTTGGTCCATCTGTACGGTTAATTTCATTGTAGCGTAGTGTTTCTCTATTTGTAGTGTATTTTATTTGCAGTGTATATCATTTTTTTTCTTTTTGTTACTCTACAAGTGCCATAACTTGTTATGATGAAGGTTATAAATAAATTATTATTGTAATAATACCCTAAATACATCCTAATATATAGCATCAATATTTTGTGTTTTAGAGTTTCGTTTACTATAGAGCCGGGTCGCTCACAGGGGTTCCGATGGTGAAGTTTGGGCTATATTATTTTACAGGATATCGGCGATAGCAAATCTTTCTTAGTGTCTCTTTTAAAATGCAGTTGAGTATAACCTTAACTCTATGAAATAGTTTTGACTGGAAAGTTTCTGCAAATTGAAATATTAGTTGAGAAAGGGAGTTCGCGAAATAACACGTGTGAAATTTGACGAGAGAATGTTTGCCTTTCTTGGGCTTCTCCTTGGTGGCTTTGTGTGTACACAAGCTAATACGCAAAAATTTATTGGAAGAGGAAACAACTTTGAAAAAGGAAAACTTATTGCACTTGCGAATTTAATGCAAAATCTCAGAAATAGTCGGAAAAAATGTTTCAAAGCATAGGACACAAAAGAACCACCGCCCTCCTTGCTTATTTGCCTATGTGTATATGACGTAAAATTGGAAGTATTAAAGTTTAATATAATGATATATGATTATTAGTGGAATTTTAAGAAAACGGGAAACATTTATTTGGACTTCACAATATATAGCAAGCATTCTGTTTTATTTAGACCTGTGTGATATTTGAATATTTTTAAAGGAAGAAAATTCCTGAAAGAAAATGTCACAGTAGATGTAAGAATGTCTGTATTTCTTAGCCTTTCTCCTCTGGGACTTTATCTGTAGCTGAGTTAAAATATAGGGATGAAAGTCTTATATCATGATTTCCTATGCTCAAATGTAGCTAAAGAAAACTAGAAGAATTGTATAAAACTTGACATTATTGTAATATGAATTTTCTTTCATTTCGAAATCTGTGATGTTTAAACATTTTCAAGAAAAAGGAATATGTTAAGTAATAGACGCAGCAGTGGATGAGAAACTGGGGAGTATCTCTCTCTTCTGGTTTTTCCCATTTGGGAATTTATGTGACAACGAGATTAAACACCAAGCAGCAAAATGTTATATCTTGACGAGTGATTCACAAATCCACTTAAATTATACCGGAGACTTGGCAAATTCATAAAAGAAATCAAGATGCCTTCGTTGATGGTTAGCCGTCACTTCTTATTGCGAGATGGAAACCAAATTAAAAAAATGGCCATTGAATACAAATTTGAAAAATTTATATATATATATATATATATATATATATATATATATATATATATATATATATATATATATATATATATATATATATATATATATATATATATATATATATATATATATATATATATAAATATATATATGTATATATATATGTATATATATATTTATATATATATATATATATATATATATATATATATATATATATATATATATATATATATATATATATATATATACATATATATGTATTTATATATATATATATATATTTATATATATATATATATATATATATATATATATATATATATATATATATATATATATATATATATATATATATATATATATATATATATATGTGTGTATATCTATATATATAAAAATAAGTTGTCTGTCTGTGTGTCTGTCTGTCTGTCAGGTGACGTCATGTTTCTGTGTCGACTGACGTCATGAAGTTAGTTGTCGTCATTTTTGCTATGACGGTGACGTCATTAAAGATATTTAGTCATGAAGTTAGTTGTCGTCATTTTTGCTTTGACGGTGACGTCATTAAAGATATATAAGACATATGTTCACGTAAAAATCTATTAATGTTTAAGTTTAAAATGACTGATGAACTTACAATGGCAAAAGCCGATGAAGATGCTCAAAGAGTGTATGCCAAAAAACTTGCTGCTGATAGAGAAAGTCAGAAAAGAAAGCGTGCCGAGGAATCAAAAGAACAGCAAGGAAACAGGCTTGAGGCTGATAGAGAAAGAAAGAACAGAAAGCGTGCCGAGGAATCAAAAGAACAGCAAGGAAACAGGCTTGAGGCTGATAGAGAAAGAAAGAACAGAAAGCGTGCCGAGGAATCAAAAGAACAGCAAGGAAACAGGCTTGAGGCTGATAGAGAAAGAAAGAACAGAAAGCGTGCCGAGGAACTAACAAAGCAACGCGAAAGCAGACTTGCTGCTAAAAGAGAAAGTGAAAAAATAAGGCGTGCCGAGGAATCACAAGAACAGCAAGAAATCAGGCTTGATGCTGATAGAGAAAGTAAGAAAAGAAAGCGTGCCGAGGAATCACAAGAACAGCAAGAAATCAGGCTTGCTGCTGATAGAGAAAGTAAGAAAAGAAAGCGTGCCGAGGAATCAGAGCAACCTGAAAGTTATCGCCTGGCTTTCAGGTACAGCCCAGTCGATGATTATAGCTTGAGTAGATGTGTTCAAATCGGGACAATGTCTAAAATTTGTCCCTATTGCAAGGCCTTGAAATTCAATCGTGAAACAATGGGAATGTGTTGCGCCTCAGGAAAAGTTAAACTTTCTCTATTGGCTGCACCACCAGAGCCATTGAAGACTTTCCTTACTGGAACTACGTCAGAATTTAAGCGTTTTTTGTCAAAAATCAGAAAATACAACTCATGTTTCCAAATGACGTCGTTTGGAGCCCAAATCGAAAATCCAGATCAATTTATGTCTACTTTCAAAGTAAAAGGGCAAATTTATCATAGAGCAGGGTCCCTTCTACCATTCTCAGGCGAGAATCATAAATTTTTACAATTGTACTTCATCAGTGATAGAAATTCTGAATTGAATGCACGTTGCGAAATTTCTCCCAACGTTGAAAGGACAATCGTTCCCAATTGCAACATCTTTTCCACGAAAATAATAATTTAGTGCGTCTGTTCAAAACAGCCATCGATTTGATGCCTACTGATACGCATAAAATTGTTATATCCGCTGACAAAACGCCTCCTGGCCAACATGTGCGTAGATACAATGCTCCAACTATCGACGAAGTGGCAATCGTTATGGTCGGTGATCAGTTTTTACCTCGAGATATTATTCTTCATATGCGAAACGCTCAGTTGTTAAGAATTGCTGAAACTCATCGATGCTACGATGCCCTACAATATCCTATCATTTTTTGGGATGGAGCCGACGGCTATCACTTTAATATTAAATTGATGAATCCAGCCACTAACAAAGAAATGAATAAGAAATGCAGTGCAATGCATTATTATTCCTATAGACTAATGATTCGGCAGGATGAAGAAAATTATATTTTAAAATGCCGTGAATTGTTTCACCAATTTGTCGTTGATATGTATGCTAAAATTGAATCAGAACGTTTGCTATATATCCGCCTGAATCAGACCAAGCTCCGCTCTGAACAATACATTCATTTGCGAGATGCAGTTATAAATGACGGTAATACCACAAACGTTGAAAGATTAACAATTTTACCTTCGTCATATGCTGGCAGTCCCCGTCATATGCATGAATATGCTCAAGATGCTATTGCGTATGTTCGTCTCTATGGTCGTCCAGATTTATTTATTACATTTACATGTAATCAATCTTGGGACGAGATACTGCAGCTTTTACTTCAAGGACAATCGGCGGTTCATAGGCATGACATTACGGCCCGTGTCTTCCGGCAAAAGTTGAAATCACTGATAAACTACATAGTAAAACTTGAAGTGTTTGGGTCAGTGCGGTGCTGGATGTACTCAGTGGAATGGCAAAAACGAGGTTTGTCTCACGCACATACTAATCTGGCTACATAAAAAAATTACTTCGAACGAAATTGATGATGTGATTTCCGCTGAAATACCTGATAAAAATGTCGATAAGGAGTTACATGATATTATTGTAAAAAATATGATACATGGACCTTGCGGTGCACTGAACGAAAATTCACCATGCATGGCCAAAGGAAGGTGCACAAAGCAATATCCTCGACTTTTAGTATCAAACACAATTACTGGCAATGATGGTTACCCACAATATAGAAGAAGATCTACTGAAGATGGCGGTAAAACAGCAATAATAAAGAAGCGTAACGGTACCACCATCGAAGTAGATAACCAGTGGGTTGTTCCATATTCCCCATTATTATCAAAAGCATTTAATGCACACATAAACGTTGAATACTGTAACTCCGTAAAGGCAATCAAATACATATGTAAATACGTCAACAAAGGCAGTGACATGGCAGTTTTTGGCTTGCAGCCCGAAATCAAAGATTTCGACGAAATCGTACAATATCAGGCTGGAAGATACATAAGCAGTAATGAAGCTGTTTGGCGAATTCTTTCATTTCCGATACATGAACGTAGTCCAGCTATTGTTCACTTAGCGGTACATTTACAGAATGGTCAACGTGTTTATTTCACGGAAGCCAACGTGCAACAAAGAGCCCTGAATCCACCGGATACAACATTAACAGCTTTTTTTTCGCTTTGCAAAAATGATTATTTTGCAAAAAAACTGCTGTATACTGAAGTGCCTTCGTATTACACGTGGAATACTAAAAATAAAGTATTTGAACGTCGAAAACAGGGTAAGTCAGTCGACGGCCAACCTACCATCTTCAAAGATACCACGATAGGAAGACTCTACACCGTTCACCCCAATCAACATGAATGCTTCTTTCTACGCCTGCTTTTGGTGAATGTACCCGGTCCGACATCCTTTGAGTATTTGAGAACTGTAAATGGTACTATACATGACACTTACCGTAGTGCATGCCAAGCTCTGAATTTATTAGAGAATGACCAACACTGGGATAACTGCATCAATGACGCGTGCGAAACGTCAACCCCAAGTCAAATTCGTGCATTGTTTGGCATCATTTTAACAACTTGCTCTCCATCAGCTCCTACAGAGTTATGGGAAAAATATAAGTCAAAAATGTCCGAAGATATACTCCATCGAAAACAGTTAGAGACGTCAGATATGAGTTTTGATTTTACATCAGAAATTTATAACTACACTTTAGTTATTATAGAAGATTTGTGCGTACGTATGGCAAACAAACCTCTTCAGGATTTGGGAATGCCTTCACCTAACCGTATCGCCGCTGTTTCGACATGTGTAGAATTGGATCGTGAACAAAGTTACAGTACGAGTGATCTATTGTCGTATGTACAAAATAACATTTCCAAGTTAACGTCGGAACAAAAAGACATTTATGATACGATAATGCATTGTGTCGATAACAACGTTGGAGAAATTTTCTTTTTGGATGCGCCAGGAGGTACTGGTAAAACGTTTGTGATAAAACTGATTCTGGCATCAATTCGATCAAAAAATGATATAGCGTTGGCAATTGCGTCGTTCGGAATAGCCGCAACATTGCTGCCTGGTGGAAGAACTGCTCATTCCGCTTTGAAATTGCCTCTGAATTTGCATTCTACAGAAACTCCCACGTGCAATATTTCCAAATCATCTGGGATGGGTAAAGTATTGCAGCAATGCAAACTTATTATTTGGGATGAGTGCACAATGGCACGCAAAAAATCGCTCGAGGCTCTGGATCAATGCTTGAAAGATTTGAGAGGGAAGTCGAAACCCTTTGGCAGCACATTAATATTGCTTGCGGGAGATTTCAGGCAAACATTACCTATAATACCTAGATCAACTCCTGCAGACGAAATGAATGCTTGCCTGAAAAATTCTAATTTATGGGCACACGTAAAAATATTAAAATTAACTACAAATATGCGTGTCCGATTGCAAAACAATGACTCTGGTCAAACATTTTCAGATCAATTGCTGGCAATTGGAAACGGAAAGCTCCCAGTAGACTCAATTTCAGGACGTATACAACTACCTGCTGATTTCTGTAATTTAGTGACGTCCAAAAATGAATTGATTGTAAAAGTATTTCCGAATATTCTAAAAAATTATAAAAATAATAAATGGCTAAGTGAAAGAGCGATTCTCGCACCCAAAAATATAGACGTCCACGAAATCAACAATATTGTTTTGACCAAGATTCGAGACCAGGCAGTCCTTTACAAGTCAGTCGACACAGTTTTGGAACCAAATGAAGCGGTTAATTATCCATCTGAATTTTTAAATTCCATAGATCTTTCAGGGTTTCCACCACACATGCTACAACTAAAAATAGGCGTACCAATAATACTTTTAAGAAATATTAACCCACCAAAGCTTTGCAATGGCACGCGACTTGCCGTAAAAAAAACAATGGAAAACCTAATAGAGGCCACAATCTTGACAGGGCCTTTTGAGGGTGAGGCTGTTCTTATTCCTCGCATTCCCATGATTCCAACGGATCTGCCTTTTCAATTTAAAAGATTGCAATTCCCAATTCGATTAGCATTTGCAATCACCATTAACAAAGCTCAAGGTCAATCATTAGAAAAATGTGGTATAGATCTTAATACTGATTGTTTTTCCCATGGACAATTGTACGTTGCATGTTCGAGGGTCGGTAAACCTGACAATCTATTTATATGCAGCGACAATTGGACAGCGAAGAATGTTGTATATTCGCAAATTTTACGCAGTTCATTTGTATTGTATCTATCTATCTATCTATCTATATAAAAACGAGTTGTGTGTATGCATGCTTGTTTGTCTGTAAAAAGAGCGTTTGTATATGCCGTCATTATTAGTACATACGGCTTTGTATATGCACAGACAATGGGAAAGCCAAGAATGTTGTATATTCGCAATTTTTACGCAGTTTGAAACACATATATAAATCTATCTATATTCACAGGTGGGACACAGGGACACAACTACAATGGCGCGTAACGACTTACGCGCGCGGTGGGGCTTGGGGGGCGCGAAACGCCTACGCAGCGTCACACACAAACACACAAAGAAAGACAAAGAGACAAGAAAACACCCACTCAGAGATAAGGGCACGGAGTGAGAGAAAGAAGCAAGAATCCACTTGAACATTCAGGCACAGAGAGAGAAATAAAAACTCATTAATCACAAAGATAAAGACGCAAAAATACACAAAGACAAACTCAGAGACAAACAAACACCTAGTCAGACACAAAGTCACGAAGAGAGAGAGAGAGAATCAAAGAGCCGATCAGACACATAGATACAGAGGGAGATAGAGACATAAACACACAGTCAGACACACAAAGACAGACACAAAGACAAGCAAAGACCCACTCAGACACACAGGTACACACACAGAGAGAGAGAGAGAGAGAGAGAGAGAGAGAGAGAGAGAGAGAGAGAGAGAGAGAGAGGTGGGAGAGAGAGAGAGAGAGAGAGAGAGAGGGGGGGGGGAGAGAGAGAGAAAAAAAATCAAAGAGCCGAATAGACACATATGCTCAGAGAGAGATAGAGACATAAACACACACTAACACACATTCAAACACACAAAACAGCCACAGAGACAAGCAAACACCCGTTCAGACACACTGGCACAGAGAGAGAGAGACAGCCAAACAGCCACTCAGACACACAAACAGAGAGAGAGGGAGAGAGAGAGAAAGAAAATCACATATTAACACACAGAATCTGATAAAAACACACACACAAAGTCCAAAAAAAATTACGAGTCCCAATATAATTCCATGCCACAAATATTCAAAGACGAAAAATTTAAAGTTTAAAAAAATTGGGGAGGGGGACATTGGGGCCCGATGAGGGGGAGGAAATGGGGTCCAGTATGGGAACTTGGGGGACCCAAATTTATGTGGAAACCCTGGTAATGGAAAATTGGTATTCTCATGACCATTACATTGTAATAAGGATATCTTGACCGTTATTGGAAATACAATTTTTTTAGATCAAAACAAAGCTCATTGATAATAAAAATAATTTGTCAGTCTGGCAATTATCTTGAATCACAGTGGTATGCATGCTCATGAAATAATGCCAAAATCAGTGCATGAAAACAGATCAATGATAGCATTTACCGAAAGTCAGACTCTCATTGACAAATTCATTGTACAGTTAACTTGTTACGACATAGTGACGCTTGATACAGCGGGCTAGCGTCCCGGATAGAATACATTGATTGCCTAGAATCAAACAGTTCGTGGTACCGAACTGTGATAAGGAGCGACCCGGCTCAATAGTAAACGAACCTCTAAAAAACCAAATTTTGATAATAAAAGATACATCAATAGAATTGGATTTTCATGCTGATTATAAATATATAAGTTTCATCAAATTTAGTCTTTGTCATCAAAAGTTACGAGCCTGAGAAAATTTGCGTCATTTTGGAAAATAGGGCGGAACAACCCCTAAAAATATTAGAATCTTAACGAAAATCACACCATCACATTCATCGTATCAGAGAACCCTGTAGTATAAATTTCAAGGTCCTATCTAGAAAAATGTGGAATATCGCATTTTTTTTGCCAGAAGACAGATCACGGGTGCGTTTTTTTTTTTTATTATTATTATTATTATTATTATTATTTCAGGGGTCATCGTATCGACCAGGTGGTCCTAGAATTTCACAAGAGGGCTCATTCTAACGGAAATGAAAAGTTCTAGTGCCCTTTTTAAGTGACCAAAAAAATTGGAGGGAACTTAGGCCCCCTCCCACGCTCATTTTTTCTCAAAGTCAACGGCTCAAAATTTTGAGATAGCCGTTTTGTTCCGCATAGTCGAAAACCATAATAACTATGTCTTTGGGGATGACTTACTCCCCCACAGTACCTGGGGGAGGGGTTGTAAGTAACAAACTTTGACCAATGTTTACATACAGTAATGGTTATTGGGAAGCGCACAGACGTTTTCAGTGGGATTTTTTGGTTTGGGGTAGATTTGAAGGGAGGGAGCTATGTGGGAGGATCTTTCTTTGGAGGAATATGTTATGGGGGAAGAGAAATTCAATGAAAAGGGCGCGGGATTTTCTAAAATTACTACAAAAAAAAAACAATGAAAAAATAAAACATGAAAAGGTTTTTTCAATTGAAAGTAAGGAGTAGCATCAAAACTTAAAACGAACAGAGATTATTACGCATATGAGGGGCTCTAAAAATTTAGAGCCCCTGATATGCGAAGATAAAAGAAGACAAATACCTCGCTCTTTATGCTAAAGTATTTTTAGTAATCTAAACTATTTATTCTACGGCCTTTCTGATTCAGGGGTTATTCTTAAAGAATTGGGACAAAACTTAAGATTTAGTGTAAAGAGCGAGGTATTAACGAGGGAACAAACCCCCTCATATACATAATAAAAAAAATTAAATTTTTTCACTAATAAAAACATTCGTTAAAAATTAAAAGTTCTAGTTGCCTTTTAAAATAACCAAAAAATTGGAGGGCAACAGTACTCCTTCCCCACCCCTTATTTCTCAAAATCGTCTGATCAAAACTAAGAGAAAGCCATTTAGCCAAAAAAAGAATTAATATGCAAATTTCATTTAGTAATTTATGTACAGAGAGCCAAAATCAAACATGCATTAAATCAAAAACGTTCAGAAACTAAATTAAAAAAAACTAGTTTGTTTAACTGAAAGTAAGGAGCGACATTAAAACTTAAAACGAACAGAAATTACTCCGAATATGAAATGGGTTGTCCCCTCCGCAATCTCCCGCTCTTTACGCTAAAGGTTGACTGTTTGCCACAGTTAAAACAATTAAAAACTTTAGCGTAAAGAGCGAGGGATTGCGGAGGGGACAACTCATTTCATATACGGAGTAATTTCTGTTCGTTTTAAGTTTTAATGTCGCTCCTTACTTTCAGTTAAAAAAACTAGTTTTTTAAATAAATTACTAAGACCATAATATCATCAATGACTTGTTGAATCACTGGAGTAACGTGTTGTTCTTTTACCATAGAAAATCAGGGGTCTCACGTTTGATTCATACATTTGATATAAATTTCATAAAATTAAGGAAAAACAGCCTTTACGCTAAACAATGTGTCGTCGAATAGTAAATTAGAATATGGGCCTACTTGTATCTGTGTAGAGGATACGATGGATTGGTAATTCCAATAGTACATCAGGGTAGGGCTGTCATTAAACCCAATGAGGGGATACGGAGGCTTAGAAACCCCGAAACCACACCAGAATAGAGTTGCCATCAATTCCATTGAGGGGATACGAAGGGTTATTATCTTCTTAGAATAAATTACTAAGAACATAATATCATCAATAACCTATTTACTCAGATGAGTAATGTGTTGTTCTTTTACCATAGAAGATCAGGGGTCTCACGTTTGATTCATACATTAGACATAAATTTCATAAAATTATTGAAAAACAGCCTTGAAGCTAAGAAAAGTGTCGTCAAATAGTAAATTAGGATATGGAACCACTTGTATCTGTGTAGAGGATACGAAAAATTAGTAACTCCAATATCATATCGGGATAGGGCTGCCATTAAACCCAATGAGGGGATACGGGGGCTTAGAAACCCGAATAGTACATCGGAACAGGGTTGTTATCAAATCCATTGTGGGTAAGCAAGGAGAGTAACTCCAATATTAAACCAGCATAGGGCTGTTTTAATAGCCACTGAAGTAAAACAAGGGGTTGGCAGCTCCAGTAGTACAAAATAAACATGTGTTTTTTCAATTGAAAGTAAGGAGTAGCATTAAAACATAAAACGAACAGAGATTTTTACGCATATGAGGTGTTTTTTTCCTCCTAAATACCTTGCTCTTTATGCTAAAGTATTTTTATTAATTTCAACTATTCATTCTACGGCCTTTCTGATTGAAGGGTAATTCTTAAAGAATTGGGACAAAAGTTAAGATTTAGTTTAAAGAGCGAGGTATTAACGAGAGGACAAACCCCCTCATATAAATAATAAAAATATAATAATATAGAAGTTTCTTACGTAAGTTAATTCGTAAGTTACGTATATTTTTTACTAATAAAAACGTTTGTTAACAATTAAAGTTCTACTTGCTTTTTTAAGTAGCTGAAAGATTCGAGGGCAGCACGCCTCCTTCCCCATCCATTTTTTCTCAAAATCGTCTGATCAAAACTAACAGAAAGCTATTTAGCCAGAAAAAGAATTAATATGCAAATTTCATTTTAATAATTTATGTGCGGAGAGCCAAAATCAAACATGCATTAATTCAAAAACGTTCAGAAATTAAATAAAAAAAAACTAGTTTTTTAACTGAAAGTAAGGAGCGACATTACAAGTTAAAACGAACAGAAATTACTCCGTGTATGAAAGGAGCTGTTCCCTTCTCAACGCCCCGCTCTTTATGCTAAAGTTTTTTACTGTTTAACAAAGTAGAGTCAAACAGTTCGTGGTAACGAACTGTAGTAAGGAGCGACCCGATTCAATAGCAACCAAAACTCTACAGCCAACCAAAACTAGCTACATCAAAAGAATTGCGTTTTAATGCTGATTTTAAATATATAAGTTTAATCAAGTTTAGTCTTACCCATAAAAAGTTACGAGCCTGAGAAAATTTGCCTTATTTTAAAATATAGGAGAAAACAACCCCTAAAAGTCATAAAATCTTAACGACAATAACACAATAAGATTCAGCGTATCAGAGAACCCTACTGTAGAAGTTTCAAGCTCCTATCTGCAAAAATGTGGAATTTCGTATTTTTTGCCAGAAGAAAAATCACGGGTGCGTGTTTATTTGTTTTTTTGTTTTGTTGTTTTTTTTTCCCAGGGGTCATCGTATCGACCAAGTGGTCCTAGAATGTCGCAAGAGGGCTCATTCTAACGAAAATGAGAAGCTCTAGTGCCCTTTTTAAGTGACCAAAAAAATTGGAGGGCACCTAGGCCCCCTCCCACGCTCATTTTCTCCAAAGTCAACGGATCAAAATTTTGAGATAGCCATTTTGTTCCGCATAGTCAAAAACCATAAGAACTATGTCCTTAGGAATGACTTACTCCCCAACAGCCCCTGGAAGAGGGGCTGCAAGTTACATACTTCGGCCAGTGTTTACATATAATAATGGTTATTGGGAAGTGTACAGCGTTTTAATGGGATTTTTTTTTGGTTTTGGGGGTGGGGTTGAGGGAGGGAGCTATGTGGTAGGATCTTTCCTTGGAGAAATATGTCATGGGGGAAAAGAAATTCAATGAAAAGGGTGCAGGGTTTTCTAAAATTACTATAAAAAAACAATGAAAAAATAAACATGGAAAAGTTTTTTCAATTGAAAGTAAGGAGTAGCATTGAAACTTAAAACGAACAGAGATTATTCCGCATATGAGGTGTTCTAAAAGTACTTTAGCATAAAGAGCGAGGTATTTAGGAGGAGGTAAATACCTCGCTCTTTATGCTTTAGTATTTTTAGTAATTTCAACTATTTATTCTACGGCCTCTCGGATTCAGGGGTCATTCTTAAAGAATTGGGACAAAACTTACGATTTAGTGTAAAGAGCGAGGTATTAACAAGGGTAAAAACCCCCTCGTATACATAACAAAAATTTAAGAATATAAAAGTTTGTTAAATAAGCTAAATCTTAAGTTACGTATATTTTTTACTAATAAAAACATTCGTTAAAAATTAAAATTTATAGTTAGCCTTTTTATGTAACCGAAAAATTGCAGGGCAACTAGGCTTTCTCCACCCCTTATTTCTACAAATCGTCTGATCAAAGCTAAGAGAAAGCCCTTTAGCCAAAAAAGGAATTAATATGCAAATATCATTTTAATAATTTATGTGTGGAGGGCCAAAATCAAACATGCATTAATTCAAAAACGTTCAGAAATTACATAAAAAAACTAGTTTTTTTAACTGAAAGTAAGGAGCGACATTAAAACTTAAAACGAACAGAAATTACTCCGTATATGAAATGGGTTGTCCCCTCCGCAATCCCTCGCTCTTTACGCTAGACTTTGACTCTTTGTCACAATTCTGATTTTAAAACCATTAAAAACTTTAGCGTAAAGAGCGAGGGATTGCAGAGGGGACAACCCATTTCATATACGGAGTAATTTATGTTCGTTTTAAGTTTTAATGTCGCTCCTTACTTTCAGTTTAAAAAAACTAGTTTTTGTATGTAATCTTAGAAAAGCAGCAATAGCACTTTTACTAGATGTCAGATCAGAATCGTTTCCTTGGAGCTGTTTATTAAGTGTATTAAGTTTTTCAAATATATCTGATAAGTAAAACACATCATTTTTATTTGCAAGCAGTTTTGCTCCAAGTTGTGTGTCAGCAAGAAAGGAAACAATAGAATCCCAAAGTGCAATGAAATGCTTAAGACAATTCCCCTTTGATAGCCATCTCACCTCTGCATGTAATACAAGCCACTCAAACTCTTCTCCATTTTGCTTACAGAATTCACGAAAAAGACAGTCTTGGAGTGTTTGATTTAATATGGTTTACTACTTTTATTTTAACAGAAAGGGCATCATGCAGACGTGCACTCATTTTCTTTGTAACTAAGTGTTGACGGTGTATCACACAGTGAATATAATATACTTCTAGGACTGTTTTTTTCAATGTGCAATAAAACCTTTGTATCTGCCTGTCATAGATGGTGCATCATCAGTAGCATAAGCAATTATATTTTTAAGTGGGATATTGTTTTCCTTGAAATAAGTAGCATCTTCATTAAAAATTGTTTCACCTTTTGTGTCTGTCGTAAGACTTCTAGCAAAAAGCATTTCCTCTTTGGGTCCCTCATTGTTAAATCTAACATATGTTAATAAAAGGGCCTCATTATTTCTTAAAGTTGATTAATCAAGTTGAAGGGCAAACTGTTTCACTCGCAAATGAGCTATCCATTGTTTTTCTACGTCCTCTACCATTTCATCAATGCGTCGTGACACAGAAGAGTTGCTTAAAGGGATGTAATTAGTAATTTCAATTGTATTTTGTTTCATAACTGACGAAATTATAGCAGAAATTGTGGGTAGAATTACTGTTTCGCCAATATTATGGGGTTTTCCGGCCTTTACAATTATTTTGCTTATTTCATATGATGCCAGGAAACCATTATTTCCTAATATATGTTGAAAGATTATGATCTTTGCTCTTGCCACTGACCAACGGGTAATAGATAAGTCGTTGAAGATCTATGGTTAGGTACCGGGCATCGGGAAGGAAATATCTGCTTAAAAATAAAGATCAAAGCTCACCGCCTACTTCATGAGAGAAGTCAAAAGATTTTCATCTTCACTTGTTCTTGCCACTGACTGATGGGGGAATATTTAAGTCAAAAGAAGGAACAAAAAAAAAATAATGAAAGAATTATTAATCTATATTTTTCAAAATAATGTAAAGTACTGTAGAAATTGAATTTTTCTAAATAAAGAGCGTTCTGAGTTGGTTTTCTTCATAGACCCCCAAAATATCATTGTGGACCCCCAATTTGTTGTGTTTTGCCTGTGGACCCCCAGGAATATTAAATGGACCCCTAGGGGTCCATCTGGACCCCGGTTTAGAGCCACTGATCTAGTGTCTTCCCATGAAAAGTATGCTTTGTAGAATGAATTATTATCCATTATTCGCTTGTGTCTTGAAATGAAAAAAAAAATCCTTCTTCTATAAGAATCATTTTTATTTAGAGCTGTTCTTTTACTTGTCATTCTGTGAACAAAAAGAAAAGAAAGTAAGAGAATCATAATAATAACCAATTTTTTTTCATGACCTTGTTCCTTATTTTTAATTGTATTCATTTCCCTTTGACCGCTTAATTTTTCATAGAAACAGGATAAATTTCTTGGAGGGGATTAAGTCATCCCAGTGGTGCTAATCCCAACGCCTTACCCTTGTTGTGGTTTATTTTCGATCCAAAAGGACTAATTGTGTCACCGATTATATTTGTACTGAGTAGGAGCACCTCTTTTTGCTCATATATACAACTAATGTGAGCATGTGCAAGCATGTCGAAGAGATTAGTTCACCACAACACAGAAAAAGCCGATTTCTATAGAATACAAAAACTATGGAAATAACTTTGAATTCTAATATCAATATACTAGCCCAAGGAGAATCATTTAGATTATATATACAGTCTAACATTGCGTTAATGATTAATGATAAATTTACATGTATGCCTGATGTTTTTTTGGCCAGAGTGAACTGTACATTTTATTTTGTTGCAAATTAGTATTTAAAGGATGGGACATAACCTGCATGATGTCTTGTGGTGGCGCAGTGGATTTGACCTTAGCTTGGTAATACGGGACCCAGAGATCGAATCATGCTGCAGGAATGCACTGCAGGGCCAACGCAGGGACCTTAGTAGTCTAGAAGCGTCGTTAATTCTTAAATAAATAACCTGCATGATCACTAGAATCCCTTTGATTTCGCTATTCTTATAGCAGTGTAAGTGCGATGCTGATTTAAGTGCTTTTGGGGGGGGGGTAACAAACATTTTATGCTACCTCAAGGAAAGCAGTCTTGTTAGAATATATCAACAAATATTGACGTAAAAATGCTCATTTCAGTTACTATTCAGCAACTGGCCGTCCTACCTACTGTCTGCCCATGAGGAAGTATATTTTGCAAAATTAGTTAATATCCATCGCCAAACAGAATGCATTGAAATGAAAAAGTCCGACATCTATCATAAATATTGTCGTTGACGTTTCAATTTTCGTTTTCATCAAATTATTCCATAACAAATGTTTAAAATTTTGGTAAGTAAATTTAGTTTTTTTAGTAAGCTTTTACAAGAAAGAGAGTTGTTTCTGCAGTCTTCTTTGATATTAAGAAAGCTTATGATACATTGGACCCCTTTGCAATTCTTAGACAGGCTCATAAATTTAATGTTGGAAATAATTTCTGGAAGTGGTGCAGGGCAGTGCTTTTTAATAGGACTATTAAACCAGAGTTGGATCCATATGCTCCTCTGCTAGTACAGTCTCATTAGGTGCTCTTCAAGGAGGAGTTTTGAGTCCTCTTCTTTTTAACATACTGATTAATGATATTATTTTGGCTGATATGCCCTCAATAAAGTTTGCCTTATATGCAGATGACTTAGCCCTTTGGACTGAAGGCTCCTCTCCTGAAGCTTGTCAACCCAAGCTCCAGGGAGCAATTGATAAACTATCAATATGGCTTAATACAAAAAATCTGGTTTTTTCTATCCCAAAGACCACTGGTATGGTTTTTTCTAGGAAAATTGACCTTAGGCAAGATTGTCTCTCAATTAATCTGACTCTATATAAACAACAAATTCATTTTGCCAGGAATGTGAAATTTCTTGGTATGTGGCTGGATAGTAAGTTAAATTGGAATGATCATATCTCTTATCTTAGTGATGCACTTGAAAAACGACTGAATTTTATGCGTGCTGTTGCTGGGCAAAAGTGGGGAGCTAGCCAAGATGGTCTTCAAAAACTATTCATATGTATAATATATGGAAAGATTGAATATTGTCTCCCTGTCTATTACTCAGCTTCAAAAAAGTTAATTTCTAAAATGGAATCAATAGTTCACCATGGCCTGATATTAATCACAGGTGCACTAAAAAGTACTCCTATTGCAGCTTTGCTCAATGAGGTTAATATAGCCTACCTTCTTTAGAAGAAAGATTCTTGAAACTTTCTTCTAATTACTTTATGAAAGTAAATACTAACCAAAACCTCCATATTCTCAAGGAGTGTCTCATAAATCATACATTTTTCTATGAAAATTGGAAGACATATAGTAGTCCAGCCATTATCAAGTTGGTCTCCTTGCTGAATGGTATAGGTGTTCCTGAAAACCTAATCTTTTCTTGTCAGACCCAAATATCTCCCAACCCTCCTAATAGCATTGATAATGTTATAGATACAAAAATCCCTGGCATGGATTGTCCTAAGAATAAAATGAATAGTTTAATCCTTCACCAACTTACACTAGCTAAAATGGTTGAATTTTATAATTAGAAACAGATATTTATTGACGGATCTGTCTCAAATGATGGGAAGGCATCCATAGACATTTTTTCTGAGTGGAATGGCTCATCAGTTAGGATTAGAGTTTCAGATGGAATCTCCATTTTCCATGCAGAATGTCTTGCTCTCCAAAAAGCTTTGGATACAGTGCTGGAAGTAGGATCAGGTGCATTTGTTATCTTTTCTGACTCTAAAAGTGTTCTTTCTGATCTAAAAAAGAGGCAAGGAAAAGTTATTCCAATTATTGTTCATCTACAGGGAAAGATTCAGAAAGTAATGTCTTCTGATGGTCTTCAACTGAAAATGGTCTGGGTTCCTTCTCACATAAGGATTAAGGGAAATGAAATTGCTGACAGTATTGCAAAACAGGCTATCCACCACCCTATTGCTTGGAAGGTTGCTCTCACTGTAAATGAAACTTAAAAGTTAATAACCTCTGCTGCAAGTTCTCTTAGAATTAATAATACTTGTATTGCAACAACTAATATTTATGTTTTGTCTTTTGAGGGGCATTATATCCCACATCATCTTATCCACCCAAATAGGAAAATTGCAAACTCTATTTTCCATCTGAGAACTGGTCATGCAATGACCAGATCTTGTCAAGCACTATATCATCTTTCAGATAGCAAGTCATGCCCTTTTTATAGGTGTGTAAATATTGATGAAACAATAGATCACATTCTCTCAGAATGCCCTTGTTTCACAACTGAGAGAAATATTCTGATCAGAAAAATTGAATCATTGGGCCTGAAGATGTCCACTCTTCTTGTTTTAGGTTTCACTCGTGTTAGTAAAGATAAGGATTTAAAAATATTGGAGGCATTGAGAGTTTTTGTGTCTTCAACAATGATTTTCAACTGGTTGTAATTTCCTTTTTTTTTTTTTTTTTCAGTCACAAGAGTGTGGTGAGAAGAGAAGATGATTTGATTTATTTGATTTGTATGTTCTTTTCATTTCTATGATTTTAGTTTAATTATTGTTTGGTGATGCAGAGGGCAAAAGCCAAGCATATTTTCTCTACAACAAGTAAATTTAGTAGTTATCAATATTTTTTTGAGAGTGAGGACTGGTGGGGTGTTAGTAGGGAATTTTGTGATATATTAGAATTGTATTACATTATACAAATCAATCTCTATTTAAAAATAATGTCCTAGCTGCTAGGCCACCTTCCTAGATTTGAAGGGATAGGCCTATATGACAATGTAAACAACAAGATACTTTTTATCCAACTTGCAAGTCTTGTATTACCCCCAGACCTATTATCTTTCACAAAATACTCCATTGAAAATAGATGTTTCATTGTTCACATAGGCTAGGTCTACTCTCCTCAGCCAAAACTAGGCTATGATAACCAAGGCCTTCCACAGGCTGCGGCATTTGAAAAACTTACTCAATAATTAGATTTACTTATTACACCTACCAAGCCCAAAATCATGCAATTCAACCTGAGGATAACCACATAAACTACCTAGCCTATGTCCTATGCTTGACCAAAAATTCAATTTCCATCTTCTAATCACAAAAAAGTACACAATAAAAAAATGCCATAGGTAAATTGAAAGTTAAGGTTTCTCAAATCCTGGGAAATATTTAATTTTCAAGTATAGTCAAAAATTTTCAAGTATAGTCTAATGTCAACCAGCATGTGTTCCCTGGGGAGACCCTCCAACACAGGTTGACTCTAGTTTGGCATTGTGGAGTGACAGGAATGAGAGGTGTACTCTAAGTAGGAGATGGTAATAATGGCAATAAAGGGGGGAAAATTAGCCATGACTTGATGACCACTCTTTTAGACTATCTGTCTTGGCTTTTTCTACAATTAGCCATGACTTGACAACTATTCTATTTTTAAGTTAGGTTAGGAATATGAAACTTTCAGAGATTGGTCTAGGCTATGAGCTAAATTTGAACCTAGAATATCTGCAAAAATTTGACTTTTTAAACCCTGGCTTTATTCAGCTCCAAGAACAAACTGTTGGTGATATATCAGCAAAAGTAAATATTAGAAAACTCACAAAATTAGGTAACTTAAATTAATGCCTAAGGACAAAAAGGAATAAGAAATTTAAGTAAATCATCTCAGATATAAACTTCTCACACTTTCTGTGGTCTATATACACCTAGATCAATCACTTTATTTTGAAATATTAAGCAAAAAACTTCCTAAAGGTGGTCAGCTACACTGTAAATTTGTTTAGAGGGCTACTGATTTCCATAATAAGTAGTTTTGAAGTCATTTACAACTAGTCAATTATCCCTTGCCCATTCCCAGCTGAGAACTGACACCAAAAGTGACATTTTTACCCAGGTCAGTGCTATTACAAGTAGAGTATCACACATAAAAATTTGGTTCAATCTGTAGGCTCTGTGTCAACTGTCCATGACTTGTGGCTTCCACAGTGACTACAAAACTGTCTAAAATTACTGTAGTCCCCTTGACCAAGAATTATGTTTGTCAGATTGTTCATTCTGAGTATCAGTTTTTACAACATGCTTGAATATTATTGCATATGAAATCTCCCCCCCCCTTAGATTGATGATGCTGCTTTTCTATATAATTGTCTGCCCTCTATAGAGTTGATATTGGTGCCCACCCAGTAAATGTTGAAAGACTTACAAGTATCTGCCCTCCTTCTCTTCTTTTCTCTGTGCCATTGACTGAATTAAAAAAAAAACAAATCATACATATATACATATTTGCAACAAGCTTGAAAGCTTACCATATTTGGTATTAATAAATAAATAAATAAATCTTTTGAAACAAAAGGCACAATCTGTTTCTATGATGCTAGTTCAAAAAAAGATCAAACAAAGCTTTAGTCAAGGAATTGAAATGCCAAAAAGGTAATAGAGAGGTGAACTTGATAATTTATAAAGGTGCAATTTTACGAAAAAACTTATAGGTTATAACAATTCTCATGAGTTTTCCAATGTTTCACTGATGACTTTACCATCTCCTACATACCCTTGTAAATTGTTTGAGTAATCATAGTCTTTTCACTGCCTAATCTTGTCTCTCAACTGTATAGTAGTGTTCATAATAATGTTTCTTTGTCTGATTCTGACCTAGTTTTTTGTATGCCTAGTTTTTTAGTTATGTTATGCCTAGTTGTTATGCCTAGTTATATATATTTTAGTTAGTTATGCCTAGTTTTTTGGCTCCTGCTTGTGCTAGTCCTACATCCTCTTGGATTCCTACCTCTCAAAGAATATATATATATATATATATATATATATATATATATATATATATATATATATATATATATATATATATATATATATATATATATATATATATATATATATATATATATATATATATATATATATATCACTGGAGATTATCAGACCTTACCTTAGACCTTAGTTCCTCGAGAGCCATTGGTGGCACATAGGGCGTCGACAAAGCCTCTCCATTCGTCTCGCATTGGTGCTGCAGCGATGACGTCTTCCCATTTGGGTATTAGTGAGGTGCCGGCCGTCCTCAGATCTTGGTCATGTGTTTGTCTCAATGTATTTTTGGGGTGGCCTCTCTTTCTTCTACTGTCTGGCTTCCATTCATAGGTTGTTCAAGGAAGGCGGCTCTCTTCCATACAAAGAACGTGTCCCAGGTATATCCACTGCCTTCTTTTCAGCAACTCAATGACTGGAGGTTGACCTGTCTTTCTGCGTATTTCTGCATTTGTAATTTTTTGTTGCCAACTCGTATTCAACATTCTTCTGAGGCTCATATTTTCAAATGCAAGGATCCTTTTTTCAAGCTGGGTTTTTATTTTCCAACATTCACTTGCGTAAAGGAGAATTGAGAGTACATTGCTGTTGAAGAGTTGAAGCTTCAGTCGCATTGAATATTTATTACTTCTCCAAATAGGCTTCAATCTATTGAAGGCCCCTGTAGCTTGTCCAATTCTACGTTTAATCTCGGTCGAGATCTCTCCATCACAATCAATCCAGCTACCCAGGTACTTGAACTCCTGGACTTGTTCTAGATCTTTGTTTTTGCAATGGAGAACAAGTGGCGAGGTTGTGATGGCCATGCTCTTCGATTTGTCAATGTTTATCTTTAGACCGACATACTCTGCATTCTTGGTAATAGTGTCAAGCAGCTGCTGCAACCGTTCTTTAGACTCTTCGAGAAGGACAACGTTGTCTGCAAAGTCCAGATCAAACAGTTGCTTGTTGCTTACTTTTACCCTGTAGCCCGATGTAAATCTCAGGGCATAATCCATTATAATTATAAAGAGCATGGGGGAAAGTACACATCCTTGACGAACACCAGACATGATCTTGAAAAATCTGGTTGTACCGTTTTCGGTCTTTATGCAACCTTCCAATTCTTCATAAAGCGCTATAATCATATCTACTATTTTCTCGGTAATTCTGTAGTATTTCAAAACTCCACAAGCAATCTCTGTCAACTGAGTCAAATGCCTTTTCAAAGTCAATGAATAGGAGGTAGAGCTTCTTGTTCCATTCTTTTGATTCTTTGACAAGCATTCTCAGTACAAATAGATCAGAGCAGGATCTCCCAGTTCTGAAACCATGCTGCTCTTCTCGTAGAGTTGCGTCTAGTGCTTTCCGCAGACGCTGCAAAATGACGGAGGCTAATAGTTTGGATGAGACAGGGAGAAGATTGATGCCTCTCCAGTTATGGCAGTTCATCTAGTCTCCCTTTTGAAGAGTTTGACTATAATGCCTCTGCTCCAATCTCTTGGGACCTTCACTAAGGTCCATATTTAGGTGAAAAGAGAAAGCCAAATGGATATGCAGGTACTAATTGAGTACTTCAGCATTTCTGCTGAAATGCCATCAATACCTGGGGCTGGTCCATTTTTCAGCTTCTTTGCTGCATGCATGATCTCCTCAGCACTCGGAGGATCTGTATTGATGTCTAGATACATAAAAGGGATATCAGGTACGTTAGCTTGGTCGCAATTTCTTGGTCTGTTCAGAAGTTTTTCGAAATGGGAAGCCCATCTCTCGTCATTTTTTTCTGGATCAGATATAATTGATCCATTTTCGTGCTTGACAAGGGTGATTTGGCTGCTTTGTTTTCCTACCATCTCATTTGTCATTCGGTAGACAGTCTTGGAGTCACCCTTCCTAGCAGCTTCTTCAGCTAAAGCTGCTTTCTTTTCAAGGAACTGTCTCTTGTCCTTTCTTGCACTCTTTTTTACCTCTTTATCTTTTTCTTTGTATAATTGTTTTGTTGCCAGTTCTGAAAATCTTGTAGTATATATGAGCATGGCCTGCTTAAGTGCCTTTTGTGCGTCAATCAGTTTCCTTGTTATATCAGAGATCCACCTTTCCTTTGGTTTCTTTCGGAAAACTAGCTTTTCTTCGGCAATCATCGTGTATGCACTTTTTATTTTCTCCCATTTCTCTTCGACACTTTCTGAGTCATTTGCCTCAACAGCCAAGGCATCAAATTTGTTCCATACAGAGATACAGAAATCTCTGCGAATTTTTTGATCCTGTAGCTTGTCCGTGTCATACAGTTTCTTCAGATCTTGCTGTGTCTTTTTTTTGGGCATGTAGTTTGATCTTTAAGTGGGCGATCATGAGCATGTGATCCGACTGGGCGTCTGCTCCTCTATACCCACGCACGTCTAACAGGCTTGTACGCTACCTTCTGGCGATCAGGAAATGGTCAATCTGGTTTTGCGCTGAGCCCTTTGGAGATGTCCATGTGTACTTATGCACATTTTTATGCTCAAAGAGTGTCCCACCAAGGACAAGGTCATTACTTAGCGTGAAGTCTACTAGTAATGCACCATTTTCGTTAATCTGGCCAAGTCCATGCAGTCCTAGGACTTCCGGACAGTACTTGCAATCGGCTCCTACTTTGGCATTCAGATCACCAACAGACATAGAACATCATGTTTTGGGGATGGGGAATTATCTCCCTTCCCCAATAAGCAGCATTCTAAAATATTTCACAGATTTGCTCAGGCTCAAATGTGCCAAATTTTCAGCTATTCTCATACTGGCTTTCAAATTCTTTCAGTTGAATTCCCTCTTCCCTCTTTCCAAACATTACAAAATAAATAATGAAACATTCTCACCATCAGCAAGGAATTTAGCTGAATATACCTGCACACAGAGTACTGAACCCAAGATATATCTCCTGATGGTTCAGATATTAGACTCAAAAGAGCTTCTGCAAGACATCTGATCAGAAGCAATGGAACACAAGACAAGTAAGCAGAACTTACATGCAGTAATCCAAATCATCTCACATAGTGAGCCAATAAGAAAAAGGCTGGATAGTCTTGACTGAAAAGCCCACCATTATTGTAACAGAAGAAGCATTATTTGTTATGTATGGACTAAAACTGGAGAAGACTAAGATTTTTTCTAAAACATTACTTATAAAAAATAGAAGCTAAAAGCTGATATACCCTGCATAACTGGTTAAGAGTTCCATCCATATAGAGGCATTGTAAACAAGTTTGCCAGTACCCAAAAGAAATTTCTAGTGCCAGCAAGGTTTATTCCACCCAATTTCCTCCAAATCCCTGTAAGGAGAAGGCTGATCCCCATAATGAACACTAATTTCTCAAAGTGGACTAAAGAACGTACCCGGTGGACCTACATTTAGTACTGGATCCCAGTAAATATAATTGCAATGGACTGAGAAGAAAACATTGTGTCAATTCTCATAGAATGAGAAGTCCACTATTTATGATCTATTTTTGCATAAGACAAGTTTGTTGTCAAATTTTATCTTCTAAGCCTGTTAACCTGACCTTAAAATTGATTTGTTCATTAGTGCACATTTTTTGGTTATGAGTTTGCTAGACAGGTAAAGTTTGTCAAAAATAATCATGTATGTTTTTTCCATTATTCGTTTTTTTAATCATGACTTAGCAAAACCGAACAGAACCACTAGTTAAAAACAAATGAGCGCAACTGCAATAAATCAAATTAACAGAATAGAGTAGATAGAGCTGCAGAAATTACAAAAGTACCTTGTAGAATCTAGGAACCAAATCTGGCAGCAAGACAAGGATAGCCCAGACTAGAAGTAGAATAACTATACAAAGAAGAAAAGTAATTTGATAAATTATGACCTTTGAAATAAATCAAAATTAAATTCTTAGAATAGGAATAAAATAACACATTTGGCATAGCGCAGCCCCAGCTTAATAAAAACATCCAAAAAACGCCCCCCCCCCCCCGCCTCTTAAAAACAGTTGCTGAGCCTATTAAACATTACAGTTAACCTCCTTATTTTTGCCCAAGCCAAAGCAAAATTAAAAACTACTTTCAAATAGAAATTTTAAAAACTTTCTTGGTTATGACATTTCTGGAAGGCACAAGGCTATTTTTTTAATAGCTAGTTTACCGTGAAAGTTTCTTGGGTCTTCTGCTCTAAGTTTATTCATGAGGAATGAATTGCAAATTCATTCCTCTGGTAATTGGGAATTTAATCCTTCAGGTAACACAAATTTGCCTACTTTTCTAAAATGGAATTTTTCTTAGGTCACTCAAAAATGAATAAAATATGTTTAGAAAATAACAGGAGAAGAGCAGGGAAGGGATAAAAATGAGCTTTCATAGGTTCAAAAGTTGGTTTGAAAGTTAGATCAGTATTTCGAAAGTTAGATCAGTATCCCAACCCCTCAATCAAAGCAAGTTGTATTGACTCATTCAGTCCTTTTTATGGCAGTTGGTATTAAGGTATTTAATTCCTCTTGCACAACACTAATAAATTCCGCTAGGAAGTACTGATCAAACTTTTTAAAATTTCACCCCATTTTCCTTATTGGTCAAAATTAAGATGTAAGGCGGGTTTAAATCAACCAATGAAATTCATTCTTAGCCAAAGCTTAGCTTAAGGCCGTGATTAAGTGAACTGATGGAATTCGAAAATCCCATGTTAAATTGAAAATTTATATTTAAAAGTACTCAAGTATTCATTGGTGGAAGATGCCGCTTTTAATATCAGGCCATAGCTTCTTGAAGATGCTACAAAATGTTTGAAAGGATTTTGCTCTATTTTCTCTAATTGCTTAGAAATCTTAGAAAATGTCTAGGTCTTTTTCACAAGTGTACTCGATAAAGGATATTGCTTTTAGAACAAAATCCGTACTATCATGAGCAGGAGACAATAACCTGTAAGATGATTGGAACCATTTTTCGATTTATTTTCCTGTTTTCTAACAGTCCCCTAGAATATTTTCAACTACCTGAAATTTTTACAAGTCGGTTGCCAGAAAGAATCTTTTCAGATCGCCGATAATACCCCTCAGAGACCAAAATGACAAGCTGGTATAATCAGCTGCTTGTTAATAGAGTGTGAAATTTTCATAAATTATTTCAATGCAATGAAGAAACCTAGAAATGAGAAATAGTCAGGAACCTTCAGTAAAGTTGTGCACACAAAGCCGAAATCATGGGGAAAATTAAATCAAAGCGAGGTATACATCTTAAAAAGTGTTACCACACATAGACAGCGCCTTTGTAAAAAGTATTTGGAGCTTGGTAGATGTAAATATCCAAAATACCTAATAATGCGGTACGGTGAAGAACTAGACAAGTCAAGAGATTTAGGTCAAGCGATAAACCTTGGGGCGGAGCAGAACCCCGTAGCTTCCTCCCCATTGCCCTACCGGGTCGTGACTAGGTGGTAGAAACTTGGATTGCGACGAATTGAAGGATTGCCGGCTAGAGACTTAAGTTTGGAAGCACAGGTGAGGAGGAAACAACCCGTAAAAATCATAGAACCTTAACGAAATTTACACCACCAGATTCAGCGTATCAGGGAATCCTACTGTAGTTTCAAGCTCCTATCTACAATTAAACAAAAAAAAGTTTTTTAAAGTGAAAGTAAGGAGCGACATTAAAACTTAAAACGATCAGAAATTACTCCGTGTATGAAGGGGGCTTTTTCTCCTCAACGCCCCGCTCTTTACGCTAAGGTTTTTTACTGTTTTAAAATGTAGAGTTAAGAGAAAGAGTCAAACTTTAGAGTAAAGAGCGGGGCGTTGAGGAGGAAAAGCCCCTTTCATATACGGAGTAATTTCTGTTCGTTTTAAGTTTAAATGTCGCTCCTTACTTTCATTTAAAAAAACTCGTTTTTTTGTTTAATTTCTGGACGTCTTTGAATTAATGCATGGTTTGATCTTGGCTCTCCACACATAAATAATTAAAACGAAATTTGCATATTAATTTTTTGGGGCTAAATGTCTTTTTCACAGTTTTAATCGGAAGATTTTGAGAAAAAAGGAGCGAGGGAGGAGACCTAGTTGCCCTCCTATTTTTTGATTACTTAAAAAGGCAACTATAACTTTTAACTTTTTACGAACGTTTTCATAAGTAAAAAATATACGTAACTTACGAATTAAATTACGTAGCGAACTTCAATATTCGTATGTTTTTATTGCGTATATGAGGGGGCTCACCCATCGTCGATACCTCGCTCTTGATATTAAAGCTTAAATTTTGTCCCAATTCCTTAAGAATGACCCCTGAATCACAAAGGCCGTAGAATAAATAGTTGAAATTACTAAAAATGCTTTAGCGTAAAGAGCGAGGTATTACGAGAAGGTAGACCCCTCAGATGCGTAATAATTTCTGTTCGTTTTAAGTTTTAATGCTGCTTCTTACTTTCAGTAGAAAAAAAACTTTTCATGTTTATTTTTTCATTGTTTTTTTTAAACAATGCTAGAAAATCCTGAGCCCCCTCCATTGAAAGTCTCTTCCCCCATGAGAAGTTCGTCCATGGAAAAATCCTCCCCGGTAACCCTCCCCCTCAAATGTCCCCCCACCCCCAAACCAAAAAAATCCCCCTGAAAACGTCTGTACACTTCTTAGTAACCATTACTATATGTACACACAGGTCAAAGATTGTAACTTGCAGCCCCTCCCACGGGGACTGCGGGGGAATAAGTCATCCCCAAAGACATAGTTATTGGGTTTTTCGACTGTGGTGAATAAAATGGCTATCTCAGAATTTTGATCCGGTGAATTTGGGGGAAAATGACCGTGGGAGGTGGCCTAGGTGCCCTGCAATTTTTTGGTCACTTAAACAGGGTATTAGAAATTATCATTTCCGTTAGAATGAGCCCTTTCGCGGCATTATGGGACCACTGAGTCGATACGATCACCCCTGGGAAAAAAAAACAACAAATAAACACGCATCCGTGATTTGTCTTCTGGAAAAAATGCGAAATTCCACGTTTTTATAGATTGGGGCTTGAAACTTCCACAACAAGGTTCTCTGATACGCTGAATCTGATGTGTGATTTTTTTAAGATCGTATGACTTTTAGGGGGTGTTTCCCCCTATTTTCTAAAATAAGGCAAATTTTTTCAGGCTCGTAACTTTTGATGGGTAAGACTAATCTTGATGAAACTTATATATTTAAAATCAGCATTAAAATTCCATTCTTTTGATATAACTATTGGTATCAAAATTTCTTTTTTTTTTAGAGTTTTGGTTACTATTGAGCCTGGTTGCTCCTTACTACAGCTCGTTACCACGAACTGTTCAAAAATGTAGAATTTTGTGTTTTTTGTCAGAAGGCAGATCACGGATGCGTTTTTATTTGTTTGTTTGTTTTTTTGTTGTTTTTTTTTCAGGAGTGATCGTATCGACCCAGTGGTCCTAGAATATTGCGAGAGGGTTCATTCTAACGGAAATGAAAAGTTCTAGTGCCTTTTTTAATTGACCAAAAAATCGGAGGGCACCTATGCCCCCGTCGCACGCTAATTATCTTCCCAAAGTCACCGGATCAAAATTCTGAGATAGCCATTTTATTCAGCGTAGTTGAAAATCCTTACAGCTCTGCCTTTTGGGATGACCTACTCCCCCACAGTCCCCGTGGGAGGGGCTACAAGTTACTAACACTGACCAGTGCTTACATATAGTAATGGTTATTGGGAAGTGTACAGACGTTTTCTGGGGCGTTTTCATTTGGTTGGGGGCAAGGGTTGAGAAGAGGGGGATATGTCGGGGGAACTTTTCATGGATAAATTTGTCATGGGGGAAGAAAATTTCCATGAAGGGAGCGCAGGATTTTCTAGCATTATTTAAAAAAACAATGAAAAAATAAAAATGACAAAGTTTTTCAACTGAAAGGAACAGAATATTCCTGTTATTATTTTCCTGTAAATATTAATTCCTGTAAATATTCCAGGATAATTTTTGTTAAAAGGAACAGAAATTATTACGCATATGAGGGGCTCTCTTCCTCCTAATACCTCGCTCTTTACGCTAAAGTATTTTTAGAAATTTCAACTATTTATTCTACGGCTTTTGTTATTCAGGGATCATTCTTAAGAAACTGGGACAAAATTTAAGCTTTAGCGTGAAGAGTGAGGTACTGACGAAGGGGTGAACCCCCTCATGTATATAATAAAAATATGAGAATACCAAAGTTTCTTTACGTAAGCTAATTTTTAAGGTGCGTATATCTTTAACTAATAAAATTTTTTTACTAATAATTTTACTAATAAAAACATTCATAAAAAAATAAAAGTTCTAGTTGCCTTTTTAAGTAGCCAAAAAATCGGAGTGCAACTAGACCTCCATCCGCGCTTCTTCTTTTTCCTCAAGGTCATTCGATCAAAACTATGAGAAAACCATTTAGCAAAAAAAAAATAAATACGCAAATTTCGTTTTAATTATTCATCTGCGGAGAGCATAAATCAAAACATGCATTGATTCGAAAACGTTCATTAAATTAAATTAAATAAAAACAATTGTTTTTTAACTTAAAGTAAGGAGTGACATTAAAACATAAAACGAACAGAAATTACTTCAAAATGAAAGGGGCTGCTTCCTCATCAGCGCCCCGCTCTTCACGCTAAAGTACGACTCTTTCTCTTAACTCTATATTTAAAACAGTGAAAAACTTTAGAGTGAAGAGCGGGGCGTTCACGAGGAAGCAGTCCCTTTCATATACGAAGTAATTTCTGTTCGTTTTAAGTCTTAATGTCACTCCTTACTTTCAGTTATTTTTTTTCAATTCAATTCGTAAGAAAACCTTGGTTTTCTGAGAATCCTCGAAGAAAGCTTTCAACTAAATTTGGTGTTTATTTTCGAATTAATCAACTGAGTTATTTTAATTAGCCTATTCCTAGGAAAAACAATAAATTTTTAAATGCACTCTGTGCATGCCGTCCCAGTTTTATATACATGGGCATTTTGTATTTGAGAATGATAGTGCTCTTTTGCTCATTTCCTCTTCTCCCTTGGTCGGTAACCAAGCTTTGCAAGACCCAGCCAAATATATTACTATTCCTCGGCTGAAGCATCTCACCAAAGGAAGCTGTCTATCAAAACCTTTCACAAGACTTGATAATTGGTGCTATTTGAAGTTTTGACAACCAACGGTCTCTAGAGAATTAAAAGACAGAAGGCTATCCTAACTTCAATTTTGAAGCTCGATGTTTTCAAGTTCACTTAATCACAGCCTTAAGACATAACAAGAGCATTTTATATTTTTACCGACGGGAAAACAACCCGACGGGTTAATCGTATCAGAATTTATGATAAAAAGAATCTGTACAAAAAACTTAAGTTACTTTTTTTCATTGTTGTCAGTGGTCCTTAGATAGATAACGACAAAAGAATTTTTTTCCCTTAAACTTACAATTTCCTCTCGGAAATTTACATATGTTCAAAAACTCCCCCTCCCCTTCCAGTACTCATAGGCAGATTTTTCTTGCCTACTAAATGGCCAATGGAAAGTAACAAAAACAGATTCTACTTCTGTTTCTCAAATTTTAGAATAATATTAAATATATTTTCAAGTAAAAAACTACAAATATCATCCACACAACACAATTCACTAATCCATAAAGGCTTTACGTCCTGAAAAGGGGGAAGAATAAAAATACTCGTAAAACACTAATACAAATTAAGTAAAAAATTATAATAATTCAATAAGAGAAAGAGAGGGAAGGATAAGTATTGTTGAAAATGTTCGTTTCCCGACGGCTTTTGATAAGACAAACATCAAAAGGCTGTTAGAATTGGAACCGATGACTATTGGGAGACAAGTTAAAAAGATACAAATTTTCTTCTGAAGTTTATGTATATTGTATAATATTTATGCTCCCTCTCATGGAATATTTTTCATGTCTATTAAATACCAATGGGAGCAGTGAAAATGTTAAAAGTAGAATAACTAAGGCTCAGGGTGTTTTTTCACAGTTAAAAAAAAGTTTGGAAGAATAGAAAGATAAGTCTACAAACCAAGATCAGAATATTGGAAGCTACAGTGATGACAGTGGTCAAATGTGGCTCTGAAGCATGGGCTCTCTGAAAAGCAGATGAAAATTTACTAGATGTTTCCCAGAGAAATCGCCCACGGATTGTTCTGGGTACCCGGCTGACTGACCGTATTTCAAACAGTGAGTTGTACGAAAAATGTGGTTCAATCCCGCTTTCTAGGGCTATAATGAAAGAAAGGTTGAGATGGGTAGACCACGCTCTACGGATGAAGGATGACAGATTACCGAAGATTGTCCTTATTGGCCAACCTTCTGGGGCAACACGGGAAGCAGGTCGTCCTTTTCTGGGTTGGGAGGATGTCATAAATAAAGATTTAAAGGAAATGGGAACTTCCGGGGAGGATGTAAAGACGGAGGCTTTAAATAGATTAGGTTGACGGAGGAGTGTGCGTAGCTGTGTTGGCCGCAGGCGGCTTGGTGCTGCAGTGAGTTATTATTATTATTAGTAGTATTAAATAGCAAATTGGAAGTAAAAAGTGTATATTGTACTTCCTGTGTCGATTCATAGACAAGTGACATATAACAATTGCAAATTCTGTCGGTCTGTCTGTTGGTCTGTTGGTCTCGATTTTGCTACTTTAGGCACTTCCAGGTAAGCTAGGACGATGAAACTTGGCAGGCGTATCAGGGACCGGACCAGATAAAATTAAAAATAGTCCTTTTTCCGATTTGACTATCTGGGGGGGGGGTGTTGAGGCCGGTCAATTCAGAAAAAATGAAGTATTTTTAACTTACAAATGATTGATTAGATCTTAATGAAATTTGATGTTTATAATATTGATGGATATTGGAATATTGGAAGGATATTGTGTCTCAGAGCTGTTATTTTAAATCCCGACCGGATTTGGTGACATTGGGAGGGGGAAACCTAAATCTTGGAAAACACTTAGAGTGGAGGGATTGGGATGAAACTTGGTGGGAAAAATAAGCACAAGTCCTAGATACATGATTGACATAACCGGAATGGATCCGCTCTCTTTGGGATAGTGGGGGGAGGTTAATTCTGAAAAATTAAAAAGATGAGGTATTTTTAACTTACAAACGGGTGATCGGATCTCAATGAAATTTGATATTTAGAAGGATATCATGTCTTAGAGCTCTTATTTTAAATCCCGACCGGATCCGGTGACATTGGGGGGAGTTTAGGGGATTTGCGTAGGGAATTTTAACTAATTAAAAATAACTAGCTTGGGGGGCACCTAGGCCCTCTCCCACGCTAATTATTTTCCCAAAGTCACCAGATCAAAATTTTGAGATAGCCATTTTATTCAGCGTAGTCAAAAAACCTTATAACTATGTCTTTGGGGACGACTTACTCCCCCACAGTCCCCGTGGGAGGGGCCACAAGTTACAAACTTTGATCAGTGCTTGCATATAGTAATGGTTATTTGGAAGTGTATAAACGTTTTCAGGGGGATTTTTAGGTTGGGGGGGGAGTTGAGAAGAGGGGGATATGTTGGAGGAACTTTCCCTGGAGGAATTTGTCATGGGGGAAGAAAATTTTCAAGAAGGAAGCGCAGGATTATCAATCATTATTTGAAAAAATACAATGAAGAAAGAAATATGGAAAAGTTATACCTCGCTCTTTTTAAAGCTAAAGTATTTTTAGTAATTTCAAGTATTTATTCTACGTCTATTGTGATTCAGGGGTCACTCTTAAAAAATTGGAGCAACATTTAAGCTTTAGTGTAAAGAGCGAGGTTCTGACGAGGGGGTGAACCCCTTCGTATATGTAATAAAAACATGAAAATACAGAAGTTCGCTACGTAAGCCAATTTGTAAGTTACGTATATCTTTTACTAAAAAAAAATTCATAAAAAAATTAATAGTTCTAGTTGCCTTTTTAAGTAACCAAAAATTGGAGGGGAACTAGGCCTCCACCCCCGCTCCTTTTTTCCTCAAAATCAAAACTATGAGAAAGCCATTTAGCAAAAAAAAAATGCAATTTTCATTTTAATTATTCATCTGCGGAGAGAATAATTAAAGTTTTTTACTGTTTTAAAAAGTAGAGTTAGGAGAAAGAGTCAAACTTTAGCGTAAAGAGCGGGGGGTTGATGAGGAAGCATCTCCTTTCATATACGAAGTAATTTCTGTTCGTTTTAAGTTTTAATGTCGCTCCTTACTTTCCGTTAAAAAAGCTTATTTTTTTTTTTTATTTCGATACTGACTGCCTTTATTGGCATTGATCTTGTCTTTTCAACCCCAAAAACATTTGGGCGATAGACAATGATCGAGTTTATAGGACTTGATTTTGTCTGTTCAGACCCTAAGTATTATAATGGAAGAACCCAGCGTGATGAACTCGTTACAACCTCAACAGCTTGTCTTTAGTACTTTAGGCTAGGGGGGGAAATGTAAGAGAGATACTGATCGCTGGTTTTTTTCTGTCCCGAACCTCCAAAAATTTTGAATGTTGATACTCATATGGATCTGGAGGGATTAACGAACAAATTGGAAACTAATTCAACCAATGAAATGACAAGGCAGCTGAGTTTTAAACTGGATGACTCATTTTTTTCTTTTTTTTTGAAAAATATATGCTGTAATAGATTGCCTTTACTGGACTTGATTTTGTCTTTTACGACCCTAAAATAATTTGGCAATCTACACTGATTGCCTTTATGGGACATGATTTTGTCTTTGTAGAACCCGAAATATATCGGTACTGATCGCCTTTATTGGAATTGGTTTTGTCTTTCGATACTCTAAAACATTTTGGGGATCGATACTGGCACTTGATTTTGCACTTTCAAGTTCCTGGTATTTCCCAACTCAAGTTTTGTTTTCCCAACTCAATCACTTTTCAAGATAGCAAAGAGCCGATCTCTAGAATATTGACCAACTCCATTTTAACTTGGTTCAAAAGTACTTTCTTTTAATCAATATTTTCAATTCAGCTTTTCTTTAAGATGAAGGCATCAAATTGTTTTAATATAGTTGTTGGGCCTCTTTTTCTCTGACGAGAATAGAAAACCGGGAACAACAGGATATTTCAGGGAAGTTTTTACCTCATATTTTGCAGTGAATTCGAATTGCCCAAAAAGGGTAATTAAATGCAAACTCATACCTTTACATTTTCCCCCCTAGCCTAAAGTACTAAAGACAAGCTGTTGAGGTTGTAACGAGTTCATCACGCTGGGTTCTTCCATTATAATGCAAAATTCAAAATTATAATGGAAAATTGTTCTATGTTCATTACGCTGGGTTAAGCTCATTGCCGTCGTTACCATCTCCCACCTATGCTACACTTCTCACGCGTGTCACTCCACAATGCCGAACTAGAGTCAAGCTGTTAAGGTTCTTTCTGAGGATTCGCTGTTCATCACGCTGGGTTGAGCAATTATATTTGGAAATAAGCAAATTTATTTGGTCTTAGGATGGTTGGACAGAGAATTTAGAATTGAAACATGAGACCAATAGTTTCGCCGAGAATCCAGCAAAGAGTTCATATATTATCCAAGTAGCAAGTTGATAGCTTGAACCTTGGCCAGGTCAATTTATCCAAAACAAAACTTTACGAAATAACATTCCTGAATTATAAAGCACTGAATTAATGAATGAAGTTCAAAGCACTGAATTAATGAATGTAATGTTCAAAACAGGTGCAATAATTCAGGATGAACGCAAGCTTCACAGTTCAAATAATTCAAAATAGATGTTATTACTTTGGAGACTGAAGTGTGACTATGAGATTAAGCATTATCATTATCTTTATATATCTTTGGAATTAAGCAAAAATTTAGCGCCTTGATATATATATATATATAGATATATATGTATATATATATATGTATATATATATATATATATATATATATATATATATATATATATATATATATATATATATATATATACGATATGTATATATATATATGTATATATACATATATATGTATATATATATATATCCTGGTATTTTATGAGATTTTAGGTGAAGCTATTTATTGCACACTCCAAATAACCTATTTAATATCATTAGTATTTTATTATTTTTGTTTTTAATCTTAAATTATTTCTAAGGTTACGAATGAGGGCTATTAACTTATTTTAAGTCTAAATTCATAACAGTATGTTTGTAGTTTTTGGCACGGAAGGGTATATAAGCCCTCAAAAGCAGGTAAAACGAATATAGAAAGAGAAATAGTAAAAAATAAAACAACAAAAATATAAATTTAAAAATTAATGCGAAGAAAAAACAGCAATAGTATTGTTTATTTTTATCAATAAATTTTTCAGTTGAAGGAGGTCAAGATACAGAAAAACTGAAGAAATTTGAGAAAATGGAGATTCAGTCAGATGAGGAGCTTGAGCACAATAGAGCAGTGCTTGATTCACCGTCGCAGTTTCGCAAGGAACTACAACGCTGGGAGCAAGAAAAAAGGGAGGCAGTGGAAGTGAAAGAGCGGCACGAAGAAGAAAGTACAGAAATTGTTAAAAATTTTGACCTTTCAAAGTTGGAAAAAGAGGTTCATTCATTTTATTGTTTTTTCTGTCAGAAACAAATGACAAGATGAAGGTCCAATAGAAATATTTAACCATAGGGATCAGACGTGCATGCTTCTGGGGATTAGGTACAGGCTTCTGAAGTTCCCCTTGCCTCTTCTAGGGGATGGGCGCTATAACAGTATCCTAGTTTCTAAAGGAAACTTTTATGTATACTGTTTTTAGTTTTCTATTAAGCTTAATTGAAGAAATCAAAGAAGTCAGCCTATATGAGGTTTATATAAAGGTTCCGATAGAAAATAAAATAATGTAAAGGGGGAGATTATCAAAATGTAAATACATCTAAGTATTTACAATTCATGAAAATATTGGGAGGGGCAAAGATTCTATAATCTAGGAAATGGGTGATATTTCTTTTTTCTTCTTCTTACCATTGAAAGCTCTCCAAAATTGGTATTTTTAAAACATACGGGCGCAAAAAACCCTACCCACGCCCTGCTTGGCACCCCTGTTCCTCACAGAATTGATAGTAACCAAAGATAATAGTTTTCTAAAGCATTGAAATGTTGTAGTTATAAGAGCACAACTTAGAAATTTGACCTTTTATATTTTTGCTAGTGTCATGCTGTTCCTACATGCAATTTTCTAAGGCTATACTCACGTCATTGTCTTCAAATATATTAGGGCTGCCAATAGGTCCTTAAAACAGGAGAAGGCCCCTAAATAGCTCTCACTCCCTTTTTTGAAGATTAAGCCATGTCATTGCTTCAGCGAAGAAGTCTTTTAGTGAGTTGGTGACCATTAGTGTCCTCCAGACTGTAGAATAAAATAAAGGCTACAGTGCCCAAGTCCTCTTGATAATGATGGACGATATGAATTGACGCCCTTTACCTCTCAAGTCACTTCAGCCTCTGGGCTTTTTTGTTTATGCTGTTTTAGATATGTATTACTGGAGCTTTTTCTAAGCTTGCAAAATGGGCTAATAATTTCACCAAAGTAGCCTTTGATAACGAACCCTTGCGTTCACAATCCGTATGTCACTGTTGCAGCAGTAAAAACAACTTAATAAAGAACAATCTTTGAGCCATAGAAACCGAAAATTTAAGAATTTTTAACAAAAATTAGTTCTTCAAAAATGCTCAACTAAGAGAAATCCAGTATGGGTAACTGTAATTCACTTTTAACTCGACAGTAATGTGTAGTTTCGAAACTTCGAAAAAAAACAACAACAAAAAAAAAAAACTGAAATCTCTGGAAAATGGCCTCAGATCTAGAAATTACCTTTGGAATTGCCATGTTCAAAAACCTTCCATTGGATTTTTATAGCCTTTCTCCTCTAAATTCGGAAAATTGACAGTACTATTGTTTATAAAAAAGAAAAAATTCTCTTTGTCCTTAGGGGATCATAGGATTAATTTCCAGAGCGTGTAGAGCTATGAGGCTGGGTAAACTCTATTTACTAAGGTAATCGTAAGGGGATTCTATGGTATGAATTTGAGTTGGATTAATTGGTTAGAATGGTGCCAGATGCAGTGGATAGACCGCCTCATTTCCATCAAATTGCCTAATGTCCGTCATTTTATAAATTTATTGCTATACTTGCACAATCACTTATTTCACAATGGTATATTGCTCTGGACCTAGATTACGAAATGTGAGGTTTAGAGTTCAAGTCTCACGCTCTTACTTTTTTTCTGTGAATAGAGTCAAAGTAGGACTTAGTACTCTCCTCATCATCAATCAAGACCACGACTGTGAAACAAGAATATGTTTTCAAATTCAAACCAATCAGAAAACAATTAGAAAGCAATTTTACTGACGATATGTTTTAAAACAACCTAGGTAATTAAAGTCCAACACCAAGGTAAATGACAAGAGCTGCTGATGATTAAAGCCCTTAGTATTGTAATAAAAGCAGTGGAATAGTTGAAAAAAGAAGGAAAGAAATTTTTGAGTTGGTTTGGTTTATTACAATAGCCCTATTTAATATTTATGAGACGGAAACTTATAAGTATATAATTTAACGATCTTACAACAGCTTTATCATGCAACAGGTTTCCCATTGAATTTATAAAGCAAATTTATAAAGCATAAAGAATTTATATAATTTATATTATATTATTTATTGTTTATATTATATTATTATTATTTATTTTTATTATTATTTATTTTATTATATTTTATTAATATTTGTTTATTATTATATATTTTATTATATTATATTATTATTTTTTATATTATATTTTTATATTATATTATTTATAAAGAATTTATAAAGCAAGAAAACATAAATAAAGCAAACGACTAAACTGACAAAACAATGCCAAAAGCCACAACATCAGAATGGCAAAACCATTCATTAGTCAAAAATATCAAGATTTATAATTTCAGAAAGCTAAAAGGATAGAAACTAAAAAGGAGTGAAATAAGATGTAGGCTACATTAAAAAGGTTTAAATGAGAACATGTAAAATGGGTGGGGGACAAAAGAATCAAACGAACATAAAAATTGGGTATCATCAGTACCCAAAAAAAAAGAAAGAAGAAAACTAGCAGTTAATTATATCAAACAGTTCGTGGTAACGAACTGTAGTAAGGAGTGACCCGGCTCAATAGCAACCAAAACTCTAAAAAATAGGGTTTTGATATCAACAGCTACATCAAAAGAATCGCATTTTAATGCTAATTTTAAATATATAAGTTTAATCAAGTTTAGTCTTACGCATCAAAAGTTACGAGCCTGAGAAAATTTGCCTTATTTTAAAAAATAGGGGAAAACAACCCCTAAAAGTCATAGAATCTTAACGAAAATCACACCATCAGATTCAGAGTACCAGAGAACGCTATTGTAGAAGTTTCAAGCTCCTATCTAAAAAAATGCGGAATTTGGTATTTTTTGCCAGAAGACAAATCACGGGTGCGTGTTTTTTTTTTTTTTTTTTTTTTTTTTTTTTTTTTTTTTTTTTTTTTTTTTTTTTTTTTTTTCAGGGGTTGTCGTATCGACCAAGTGGTCCTAGAATGTTGCAAGAGGGCTAATCTAACGGAAATGAAAATTTCTATTGCCCTTTTTAAGTGACCAAAAAAATTGGATGGCACCTAGGCCCCCTCCCACGCTCATTTTTTCTCCAAAGTCAACGGATCAAAATTTTGAGATAGCCATTTTGTTCCGCATAGTCAAAAACCATAATAACTATGTCTTTGGGAATGACTTACTCCCCCACAGTCCTTGGGGGAGGGGCTGTAAGTTACAAACTTCGGCCAGTGTTTACATATAATAATGATTATTGGGAAATGTACAGCGTTTTCAGGGATTTTTTTTTGGTTTTTGGGGTGGGGTTGAGGGGAGGGAGCTATGTGGGAGGATCTTTCCTTGGAGAAATATGTCATGGGGGAACAGAAATTCAATGAAAAGGGCGTAGGATTGTCTAAAATTACTATAAAAAAAAAAACAATGAAAAAATAAACATGGAAAAGTTTTTTCAATTGCAATTAAGGAGTAGCATTGAAACTTGAAACGAACAGAGATTATTACGCATATGAGGGGTTCTAAAAATACTGCAGCATAAAGAGTGAGGTATTTAGGAGGAGATAAATACCTCGCTCTTTATGCTATAGTATTTTTAGTAATTTCAACTATTTATTCTACGGCCATTCGGATTCAGTGGTCATTCTTAAAGAATTGGGATAAAAGTTAAGATTTAGTGTAAAGAGCGAGGTATTAACGAGGGGATAAACTCTCTCATATACATAATAAAAATTTAAGTATTTAAAAGTTTGTTACGTAAGCTAATTCTTAAGTTACGTATATTTTTTACTAATAAAAACATTCGTTAAAAATTAAAATTTATAGTTGCCTTTTTATGTAACCGAAAAATTGCAGGGCAACTAGGCTTTCCCCACCCCTTATTTCTCAAAATCGTTTGATCAAAACTAAGAGAAAGCCATTTAGCCAAAAAAGGAATTAATATGCATGTTTCATTTCAATAATTTATTTTTGAAGAGCCAAAATCAAACATGTATTAATTCAAAAACGTTCAGAAATTACATAAAAAACTAGTTTTTTTAACTGAAAGTAAGGAGCGACATTAAAACTTAAAACGAACAGAAATTACTCCGTATATGAAATGGGTTGTCCCCTCCGCAATCTCTCGCTCTTTACGCTAAAGTTTGACTCTGCCACAATTATGCTTTTATAAAACAATTAAAAGCTTTAGCGTAAAGAGCGAGGGATTGCAGAGGGGACAATCCATTTCATATACGGAGTAATTTCTGTTCGTTTTAAGTTTTAATGTCGCTCCTTACTTTCAGTTAAAAATTCTAGTTTTTTTATGTAATCAGTAATGAAAGGAAACAAAAGTTTTTCATTCCTGGAGGTAAAGGAACGGATGGAAGACAAGATAGGAACGGGTTAAAAACAGTACGTGTCAGCTGGTGTCTGGTTAGAGTGTTTTTTTCGGGGAAAATGTTTTCCGTGCGAAGGTTTATTATTGCATCATTTTTTTAAACGGAGGCACAACATTCCTCTCCTCAAGAGTTTTCCAGCTTGGCCTTTTTTTAGAAGCACCGAGTACTGCACCTTAGCTTCTTAAGAAATTATTTTCTAGGCTCTTTTTCGAATAGATTTGATTTTTTATGATTCGTCACGGGAGATACCAGGATGCCAAGCGGGATAGGCATATTCAAGATGTGGGCGGACAAAGGAAGTATAGATCCTCAAAGAATTGGATGGGGGGACGTTAAATTTTATTCAAGAGCTTAAGGAGAGACATGGACACATTGGCTTTATGGACAATATATTTGATGTGGGTATCCCACTTTAAATTAGAGGAAATTGTAACCCCAAGTAATTTAAAGGAAGATGCAGAAATATCGGGGGGAATATGGCTGGGGAAAAGGGGTGAGGTTTTTGGAATTGTCATAGATTTAGATGGATTTACTCTCATGCCTTGATTCGAAGCATCATCTGTAATATTATAGAGGATACTCATGGGGTTGCTTACTAAGTTTTGGTAGCAGATTTCAACAAACCGTTAGGTCATTCACAAATTTCCATATGTCGGGAAATTCTTTAGCGAGGTGATTTATAATTGCAGAAAAAAGGAGGCGACCTTGGTGAGTACCTTGGGGTACTCCATTGTGGACAGGGAGGGGACTGGAAAAATAATTTTGATATTTGACTACAAAAAGGTGGCAACTAATTTAACCAAGAAAAAAAAAATCAATATTGAAATCAGTGCCAAGTTTTTCAACTAGAATATTAGGGTCAACAAGGTAAAATGCTTTTTGAAGGTCAGTGGAAAATAAACTTAGTCAGTAATCCGGTTTTTTGAGAATTTTCCGAATTGAGTCGATAAGAAAAACAAAGTAATGGGAAGTGGATTTGAGGTTCCCGAATTGCCTCAGTTCAGTAAGAGGTAGGATTTTTTCTTTTAGCCAACCTGCAAGAAATCATTCTTATAGTTTAGAGAACATGGGAGTGAGTGACAAAATCAGGTTTCCGTCTTTCTCTTTCACGGGGGCTATAAGATCCTGTTTCCAAATTTTGCGGATATTGGCTAGACTCCGTAATCTCATTGAAAAGAACCGACAAGGCCTTTGAAAGGAAGTCACTGAAAGCACTAATAAGAAGAAGCGGGATATCTAAAGGGCAAACGCTTGTTTTTCGTAGTTTCCCATTTCTTCTTTTGATCTCAGACGGAGATATGGAGGAGGATGCAGATGAAAGATCATCAAAAAGGTAATTGATAAGACAATGCCGGAAGGCTCTGGACGATGGAAGCAAGGAACTTGTTAAGGTTATCTGTAGCAACTTCTGGGGATTCAGGTAGGTTGAAATCAAGCTGGTCTAGACTCCTGCCGCATAACTTTTTTATCTTGGAGTATCAATTTTTGGGTTTGTTGGTAAGCAAATCTCCGATCTTATTCTTCTAGTAGAATAGGGCAGATTTACGTATTTCCTTTATAAGAGCTTTTCTTAATTTATTTGCTGCATCCAGTTTACCGTTTCTGAAAAGATTCATTTTTTTCTAATTAGTGCTTTTATGGGTTGATTAATGAATGGTTTGTCACTGGAGCACTTCAAATTATAAATATCAGACCAATCCTCAGCACTCAGCCACGTTCCAAAACAAAGAACGCCAGTATTTGAAGGGGGCGGTAAGAGCCACAACTACAGTTACTGGGAATGAATGCTTATAACCAAACAAGAGGACAGGAAGAGGGAAAGATGATAACTCCCACCCAATGGGAGCAAAGCTGAAGGAGGACTATAAAAATTATTCAGATTAGTCAGATTGACATCTAGAGATGTTTTCCCTAGTTTTTGGTATTTTAACTATTTGCTTAACTTTTAGAGAGGAGCAAGTTGAATTCATTTGAAGTTCATTGGCGCCCCCAACCAAAAAAAGAACGGCATTAGGGTACTTAGAAATAAGAATATCAGCTCTGGTCCGCAATTGCTGGAGAAATTGCGCTTTACGTCAATGTATTGGTTTGGTGATCAATAGAAGACAGCTATTGCAATAATATTATAGGGACGGGGGAGTACCTTAGGTCTAATACTTAACCAATGGTTTTCGTTATACTCAGACAAATTAGGAACAGGAATAATTTTAGGAAAAAGGTTGCATTTGGCAAGAAACATGATGCCACCTCCTTTTTTATGGCACTTCGTATTAACCAAGTGACATATAGCAATCGCCAATTCTGTCGGTCCCGGTTTTGCTACTTTAGGCACTTCCAGGTAAGCTAGGACGATGAACTCTGGCAGGCGTATCAGGGATGGGACCAGCTTAAATTAGATATAGTCTTTTTCCCAATTTGACCATCTGAGGGGGAGTGGAGGGTTGGTTAATTCGGAAAAAATAGAAAAATTGAAGTATTTTTAACTTACGAACTGTTGATCAGATCTTAATGAAATTTGATGTTTGGAAGGATATCGCGTCTCAGAGCTGTTATTTTAAATCCCGACCGGATCTGGTAACATTGGAGGGGGATATGGGAGGGGGAAACCTAAAATCTTGGAAAACACTTAGAGTGGAGGAACCGGGATGAAACTTGGTGGAAAAATAAGCACAAGTCCTACATACATGATTGACACAATCGGAACGGATCCGCTCTCTTTGGGGTGGTTGGGGGGGGGGGGGGGTAATTCTGAAAAATTAAAACAGTGAGGTATTTTTCACTTACGAATGGGTGATCGGATCGTAATGAAATTTGATATTTAGAAGGATATGGTGTCTTAGAGGTCTTATTTTAAATCCCGACTGGATGTGTTGACATTGGGGGGGGGGGGGATTTGGGAGGGGAAAACCTAAAACTTGGAAAACACTTAGAGTGGAGGGATCGGGATGAAACGTGGTGGGAAAAATAAATACAAGTCCTAGATACATGATTGATATAACCGGAACGGATCCGCTCTCTTTGGGGTAGTTGGGGGAGGGGTTAATTCTGAAAATTTGAAAAAATGAGGCATTTTTAACTTACGAACGGGTGATCGGATCTCAATGAAATTTGATGTTTAGAAGGATATCGTGTCTCAAAGCTCTTATTTTAAATCCTGACCGGATCTGGTGACATTGGGGGAAGTTTGGGGTGGGGGAACCTAAAATCATGGAAAACGCTTAGATTTGAGGGATCAGGATGAAATTTGGTCGAAAAATAAGCAGAAGTCTTACATACGTGGTTTACATAATTGGAACGGATCCGCTCTATTGGGGGGGGGGGGAATAATTCTGAAAAATAAGAAAAAATTACATATTTTTAACTTATGAAGGAGTGATCGGATCTTCATGAAACTTCATATTTAGAAGGACCTCGTAACTCAGATCTCTTATTATATATCTCAACCGGATCAAGCATAATTGGGGGGGGGGGCAGTTAGGGGGACCGGAAATCTTAGAAAATACTTAAAGCGTTGAGATCTGGATGAAACTGGATGGGAAGAATAGAAAACTGTAAAAGATACGTGACTGACATAACCGGACCGGATCTGCTCTCTTTGGTGGAATTGGGGGGGGGGGGGGGTAATTTTTAAATTTGAGATATTTGTAACTTACAAAAAGGTGATCAGATCTTAATGAAATTTGATATTTAGAAGGATCTTGTGCTTTAAAGTTCTAATTTTAAATTCCGACCAGATCCTGTGACATCGGGGGGAGTTGGAGGGGGAAACCGGAATTCTTGGAAAATGTGAAAATTGGGGTATTTTTATCTTACGAATAGATGATCGGATCTTAATGAAATTTGATTTTTAGAAGGAATTCATGTCTAAGAGCTCTTATTTCAAATCCCGGCCAGATCGTTTGACATTGGGTTGGAGGGGGAAATCTTGGAAAATCACTTGGGGTGTAGGAATCGGGATGAAGCTTGGTGGATAGAATAAACAAATGTCCTTGATACGTGATTGACAGAATCATACTGGATTTGCTCTCTTTGGGGGAGTTGGGGGGAGGGGTTTAGTGATTTGGCGAGTTTGATGCTTGCTACTTGATTGAAATAACTGGAACGGATCTGCTCTCTTTGGGGGAGTTGGGTGAAGGGAGGGTTAATAATGAGAAATCAGACAAATGAGGTATTTTTAACTTAGAAAGGAGGGATCGGATCTTAATAAAATTCGATGTTTAAAAGGATATCAATCTTACCTTAAAAAATAGGAAGGCACACCTATCAATTAGCATTGCCATGTTATCCTAAAACCACCTCTAGAGACTTTGGCATTGGGAACACGGAAAATCGATGTTTTCTTTTTTTAAATAATTTTTTAATTAATTTATTTACTATAATAACAAATTTATTTAAGAACTTGATAAAAAGTACTTGGAAATTTTAAAAAGCTCAGGATGCGGAGATGGGGAGAATGGGTCTCAAGAGGCCTCCCCTCGACCCGGCATTGAGAACACAGTGTGTAAAGCTACAAATTTGGCAAAAGATGTCCCATCATTGTAAAATAATTTGTTTGAACACTCATATTAATTTGATTTAATTTTGTCATTTCATAGGGGAAAATATTACAAAATGAATTAGATGATGCTAAGCAGCGTGTTCAGGGAAAACAATAGGAATTAGATCATACTAAGCAGCTTGTTCAGGAAAAACAATTGAAGTTGAATAATGTCAGTGGCTTCATTTTCCAGACTGAGCAGTTTGAACAAGAAACTCATAAATTGAAGAAATATTTGGCGAAATTAAACAATGATAAAATCTCAGAAAAGCAGAAGCTTTTGCGAGCTCAGAGGGAATTGAAGCTTTTGCGAGCTCAGAGGGAATTGAAGCAGAAGCAAAATGAAGCTAATAAAAAGGTATAAACTTTTTTTTTATTATTTCAATCTTTTCTATCACTTGGAAAAATAAAAAAGGTGTATGTGCCCTTGAACTCTAACAATAACCCCGGTCTTTGAAGACAGAATTTGGTTTCAGAACATGCAGTTTGTATTCGGAAAAAATTCGGAAAAATTCGTTTTTAATTTGGAAAAAATAGAAAAAATGAGGTATTTTCAACTTACGAAGGAGAGATCGGATCTTATTGAAATTTAATTTTTGGAACGATATCGTGTCTCAGAGCTCTTATTTTAAATCCCGACCGGATCCAGTGTCATTAGAGGGGGGGGACAGACATCTTCGAAAACGCTTAAAGAAGAGAGATCAGGATGAAACTTGGTGGAAAGAATAAGCACAAGTCCAAGATAGGTGACTGACATAACCGGATAAGATCCACTCTCTTTGGTGGGGTTGGGAGGTGGAAGCAATTCGGAAAAAATAGAAATAATGAGGTATCTGTAACTTACGAACGTGTGATCAGATCTTAATGAAATTTAATATTTAGAAGGATCTTGTGCTTTAAAACTCTCATTTTAAATCTTGAACTCCTATTTTCAATTCGAAGTGGATCCGAGGACATAGAGGGTTGGAGGGGGGAAACAGAAATCTTGGAAACCGGAAATCTAGGAAAACGGTTAGAGCGGAGGGATCGGGATGAAACTTGATGGGAAAAATAAGCACAAGTTATGGATACGAGATTGACATAATTGGTACGGATTCGTACTCTTTGGGGGAGCTGGGGATTGTTAATTTGGAAACATTAGGAAAACTGAAGTATTTTTATCTTAAGAACGGGTGACCGGATCTTAGTGAAATTTGATATTTAGAAGGAACTCATGTCTCACAGCTCTTATTTCAAATCCCGACCAGATCTATTGATATTGGGGGGAGTTGGAGGGGGAAACTGGAAATCTTGGGAAACGCTTATAAATTGTCGTAGATATGCGATTGACGCAACCGGAATGGATCCACTCTCTTCGGGGGAGTTAGATGGTAAGGTTCAGTGCTTTGGCGAGTTGGTGCTACTGGACGTGCTGGGACGATGAAAATTGGTAGGCGTGTAAGGGAGTCGCACAAATTGACTTGATAGTCGTTTTCCCCGATTCGACCATCTGGGGGGCTGAAGGGACAGGAAAAATTAGAAAAATTGAGGTGTTTTTGAACTTACGAGTGGGTGATCGGATCTTAATGAATTTTGATATTTAGAAGGACCTCGTGACTCAGAGCACTTATTTTAAATCCTGAGAGAGAGAGAGGCTCCTGGACAATATAGAGAAAAATTATAACGGAATATTTTTTTTTATTTTCCCCATGGGGGGATCTTATGGAGCCAATGGTTCTAGATACTCGGGAGAGGGCTCATTCAAATGAAAACCAAAACTATTAGAAACCTTTTTAAGGGACCAAAAAGATTGGAGGGTAACTAGCCCTCTTTTTCCCCAGGGATATTCTTTCAAAATTTGACACGACCATTTGATTCACCATAATGAAAAGGTCTTCCCATAGAAAATTATGACCATGGAATATCTGCACCCCCACCCCCCACCCCCAGAAAATTTCTCCCAAAACATTCTATATGTTTCCTAAAAACAAACACTATATGTGAAAAATGGTTGAACTGCGTAGCTTATAGCCCTTTTCCAGCGACAATGGGGGCTAATATCATTCCCAAGAGCATAGTTATTAGACCTGTCCAAACACAAAAAAAAACACAAAATTCCACGTTTTCGTAGTTAAGAGCCCAAAACCTTTATAATAGGTTCTCTGATATGGTGAATCTGATGATTCGATCTTCTTGAAAATCTTTTAAATTTTTGGGGATGCTACCTTCGTTTTTCAAAAATCAAGCAGATTTTTCTCAGGTTTGCAGCATTTTGTAGGTAATATTTAACTTAATAAATTGTATTTATTTGGAATCAGCATAACAGCCAAATCTTTTGATGTACCTATCGCTCCTTACTTACAGTTGATTACCCTGAACTGTTTGATATATATCTACGGTTTAATGCCCATTTTATAGATACAAAATATTCATTGGAGTAAAAAGAAAAAGTGGAGTAATCGAGGAAAAAAGTGGAGTACAAATCAAGCAGAGCAATAACAAGGAAGAACAACACTAATCAAACAGTAATAATAACACACAAAAATCCAATTATTGATAAAAAAAAATAACAGAAAACAAACAAGAGCTAAGAGCTCATATGGCACTTGTGACAAAGTAGGAAGAGCTAAGACCCAAGACCTAATATGGTATGAGGTCTAGCAAAATTCTAAGAATCAATAGTTTGCTTTAAAAGGAAAATCAGAGGCTTAATGCCTTCATGGAAATTCTCTTCCCTCATGATAAATTACTCCATGGAAAGATCCTACCCCGTAACACCCTCCCCCAGCCCCCCTTCAACGCGAAAAAGTCCCCTATAAACGTCTGTACACTTTCCAATAACCATTACTATATGTAAACAATGGTCAAAGTTTGTAACTTATAGCCTCTCCCCTGGGGACTGTGTGGGATTACGTCGACCCGAAAAGACATAACAGTTCGGTTTTTAGACTATGCTGAACAAAATGGCTATCTTAAAATTTTGATCCGTTCACTTTGGGAAAAATTGAGCGTAGGAGGGGGCCTAAGTTCTCTCCATTTTTGGTAACTTAAAAAGGGCACTAAAACATATAATTTTGGTTAGAATGATCCCTCTTGCAGTATTCTAGGACCACTGGGTCGATACGATCACCCCTGGGAAAAAAAAACAAAAACAAAACAAAAAAACAAATAAACACGCATCCGTGTTTTTTCTTCTGGGCAAATATACAAAATTTTACATTTTTTTTAGATAGGCACTTCGACAGTAGGATTTTCTGATACGCTGAATCTGATGGTGGGATTTCCGTTAAGATTTTATGACTTTTAAGGGGTGTTATCCCCTATTTTCTAAACTAAAGGAAATTTTCTCAGGCTCGTAACTTTTGATGGGTAAGTCTAAGCTCGAAGAAACTTTTACTTTTAAAATCAGCATGAAAATATCATCCTTTTGATACAACTGTTGGTATTAAAATTTTATTTTTTAGAGTTTAGGTTACTATTTAGCTGGATCGCTCCTTATTATAGTCCGTTACCACGAACTGTTTGATAGCTGTTGTACTTGAATAAGCTACCTTAACAAGTGTTGCTGCATCTTAGACACGTATTTAATTTGTGATCTCTGGAAACGTTTGATTTTTGATCTCTGGAGGGCTTAAATTTAGTAAATTTTAGTTGTAGAGCTTTTTTTGCGTGTTATTTTTTAAAAATATTTTTTTCGTTCTTTTCGCTGAAAAAGGCTCGCGGACGTGGGACGGAAATATTCGGAATATTTTTTAATTGAAGCGTTGTTTTGTTTTTATTTTTTGTTCACTGCCTTGTTGAAATTAAAGCCCCCATTACAATTAGGGGGCTGGTGGAATTGCTCGATAGGGTTCTGGCATCTTGAAGGTCCCCAACTAGCGGGTCCTGAAGGGTTTTTAAGAAAAACACTTTCTATTATGTAACAACACAACCCTATTACATAGCACCCAAAGAAAATCCTGAAGTGAAAAGATCCTGACCTCCATAGATGTTTTAAGTAATTAATAACTGCATCTCTTAGAAAACAGTCCCTGTTAGTATGCACCTGTATCATTTCTTAGAAAACATTCCATAAGACGTAACATGCACCTGCACCTTGAAAAAGTTTTTTAAAAATGTCGGGATAGAAATTCGAAGAGGGTACTGTCATGGAATCCAAAGGGCCGTAACTACTACTTAAATGTTTCGTTATTTTTTTTAGCTGTACACTAAGATTAGTGAAAACAGAGCCACCCCAGGAACAGCCAGCCCCGTAAACCCCTTAGCATTAAATCCCCCTCTTCCTTCATGTTTTTCCCCAAATGCATCTTTTGAAAATTTTAAATAGCCATTCTGTCCAAAATATCAAAAATTCAAATTGCTATAACTCAGGGGTTGATAAATCCTCCATAGCCCCCAGGACAAGGATTGTAACTTACTTAAGTTGCCTATTAACAAAATATTAGGGTTTTTTTTGAAGGGGTGGTCGTATTAACTTTGGAGGTGGGGGTCGTTTGATCGGAAATTGAAACTTCTGGTTTTATTTAAGAGTCACAAGTGATCAATGGGGAACTAGCTCACGGCTTGCTCTTTCAAAGGGCACCCGGTCAAAATTTGAGATTCCCACTTCGTTCCAAAAAGTTCCAGGGCTAAATAACTATGCGTCCAGGGTTGAAAGAAAAGTAAAGACCACTTTAAACTTGAGATTAGCAGATACAAACACCTATTAAAATTCAAACTCAAAACGACGCGAAATTACTATTAAAGAATAAATGAAATCCAAAACAAACAAAAATTAAAAAAAAAACAATCATAGCAAAAAACATACAACAAGTAACACGATAAATGAATTTTAAAGCAGGTAATGCTGAAATTGAATATGCATATCAATATTAAAAGAAAATAAATATTTTGCTATTGAAGTATTAATGAAACCCAAAACGAACAGAAATTAAATAAACAATCAATTCAATCAAACAAACAATAGATAATAATTTAAATGAATATTTAAATCTTAAAACGAGTGAAACGTAAATTGAATATGCAAATCATGCTTAAAACGAACAAAAAACGCTGGAAACAATAGTTTGGGTATCGCCTCCTTCTCTCACTGTAAAAGTCTAAAACCTTCTGTGTCATTGGCGCTTTACAGAAAACGAATTGTATTACAAATATTTTCTTTTGTATTTAATAATGAAAATAAGCATTAAATTACAGCAAAATTTCGAACTAAAGAGTTTTCAGCAATTTATATCATTAAGCGTCAAATCTTCAGTTTGATTTATTAGTTCTTTTTAAGATTGTTCAAGAAGAGTATAGTTTCAATACAAACAAGAGTTTGGATACTGCCCCCTTCCTGAATTGTAAAAACCTAAGGCCTACTGCGTCATTGGTGCTTCGCTAAAAACAAACTATATTGCAAATATTTTCTTTCCGGTTCTTACAGTATTGAAAATGAAAATAAAATTACAACGGAATAAAATCTTGAACTGATGGATCTTTCAACAATTAATATCATTATATATCAAATATTCAGTTCGATTTTTTTTATACTTTCCAAGACACATATTTAATTTTCAGTAAAGTGCCAATGAAGCAGTGGATTTTAGGTTTTTACAATGAGAGAAAGAGGCAAAACCCAAACTGTTGTTTGTAGAGAGTTTTTTTTTCAAACAGTTCGTGGTAACGAACTGTAGTAAGGAGCGACCCGGCTCAATAGTAACCAAAACTCTAAAAAATGGAATTTTGATACCAATACCTACATCAAAAGAATCGCATTTTAATGCTGATTTTAAATATAGTTACGAGCCTGAGAAAATTTGCGTTATTTTAGAAAATAGGGGAAAACACCCCCTAGAAGTCATAGGATCTTAACGAAAATCACATCATCAGATTCAGCGTATCAGAGAACCCTACTGTAGAAGTTTCAAGCTCCTATCTACAAAAATGTGGAATTTTGTATTTTTTGCCAGAAGGCAGATCACGGATGCGTGTTTTTTTTTTTTTTTTTTTTTTTTTTTTTTTTTTTTTTTTTTTTTTTTTTTTTTTTTTTTTTTTTTTTTTTTTTTTTCAGGGGTGATCGTATCGACCCAGTTGTCCTAGAATGTTGCAAGAGGGCTCATTCTAACGGAAATGAAAAGTTCTAGTGCCCTTTTTAAGTGATCAAAAAAATTGGAGGGCACCTAGGCCCCCTCCCACGCTAATTATTTTACCAAAGTCAACGGATCAAAATTCTGAGATAGCCATTTTATTCAGCGTAGTCGAAAAACCTTATAACTATGTCTTCAGGGACGACTTACTCCCCCACAGTCCCCATGGGAGGGGCAACAAGTTACAAACTTTGACCAATGCTTACATATAGTAATGGTTATTGGGAAGTGTACAGGCGTTTTCAGGAGTATTTTTTTGGTTGGGGGAGGGGTTGAGAAGAGGGGGATATGCTGGGGGATTTATTCTGCACACCAAGAAAAGACGCATGTAGATCGCCTAAAATAGTGTTAGTTAAAAAATGTAGTATCCTTAGATGACTGATTTCAATATATGTAATTAATTTTAAAGATCCGCAGTTTACTTGATGACAGAGCTGAGTTACAAGCGCAAATTCAGGACCAGTCCCGTGTTATTACCGCATTGAAGAAGCAGTTGACCTTAGCAGCTAAAGAGGTTGAGGATATGCAGCAACCACAGGTAAGCCACAACAATTTGTTCTGGGATATTTTTACTGAAGTACCTACTTCATAGTGATTTAGTTGTAATGGAATAAGCTTAGATTATTCCATCTATCCTATTGCAGTTTTTATTTTTATTTTTGATAATACATTTCAATGGTTCAGTTCACAAAAGATGCTGTTGTTCTAGCAAAATTCAAAAACTATTCACCATGGCCATGTCGAGTGTTGGATATAATTCAGGCCAAGAACAAAAAAATATCCTATGTTGTATTTTGTTATGGAAGCCATGAAATCGTGACAACAACAGCCTCACAGCTTTCGGCCTTTGTTAACATTCCAAAGGAGGCCAAGAAGAAAAATGAATTAGGCGTTGCAAACGCTTTTGCCGAATTAGCTGATTTTCCTGATAAGCATCTCGAGATTAGTGGTTCTAGTTTACCAGATACATCGGCGCAGGATTTACTAGCATTATTTAAAAACACAATGAAAAAATAAATATGAAAAAGTACTTTCAGCTGGAAGTAAGGAACAGCATTAAAACTTAAAACAAACAGAAACTATTACCCATTTGAGGGGCTCACCTCCTCCTAATACCTCGCTCTACGTTAAAGTATTTTTAGTAGTTTCAACTATTTATTCTACGGCTTTTGTGATTCTGGGGTCATTCTTAATGAATTGGGACAAAATTTAAGCTTTAGTGTAAAGAGCGAGGATCTGACAAGGGGGCGAACCCCCTCATATATGTAATAAAAATATGAGAATACAAAAGTTCTTTACGTAAGCTAATTTATAAGTTACGTAAATCTCTTACTAATAAAAATATTCGTAAAAAATTAAAAGTTCTAGTTGCCTTTTTAATTAACCAAAAAATCGGAGGGCAACTAGGCTTCCTCCCCCGCTCTTTTTTTCTCAAAATCATTCGATCAAAATTATGAGAAAGCCATTTAGCCAAAAAAAAAAAAAATGCAAATTTCGTTTTAATTATTCCTCTGCGGAGAGCCAAAAACGTTCAGAAATTAAATTAAAAAAAACAAGTTTTTTTAACTGAAAGTAAGGAGCGACATTAAAACTTAAAACGAACAGAAATTACTTCGTATATGAAAGAGGCTGCTTCCTCATCAACGCCCCGCTCTTTACGCTAAAGTTTTTTACTGTTTTAAAAAGAAGAATTGATAGACAGAGTCAAACTTTAGCGTAAAGAGCGGGGCGTTGATGAGGAAGCAGCCTCTTTCATATACGAAGCAATTTCTGTTCGTTTTAAGTTTTAATGTCGCTCCTTACTTTCAGTTAAAAAAACTTGTTTTTTTTTATTTAATCGTTTCAAGCTTGATTTGCGCATTCAATTCAAGCATTACTCGCTTTAAGATTTTTTTGTTCACTTATGCTGTTACTTGTTGTATGTTTTTTTGCTATGATAGTTTATTTAATTTCTGTTCGTTTCAGGTTTTATTTATGTTTTAATAGTAATTTCTGGCCCTTTCGAGTTTTAGTTTTAACATGTATTTGCATCTGCTGATCTTAAGTTTGATCTGCTGATCTGAAGTTGATCTAAAATTAAAGTTCTTTTTCGAGAAATTTATTTTTAATTAATAATACTAAAATAGTAAGCCAACATCAACTAAACTTACAATCAAACAGTTCGTGGTAACGAACTGTAGTAAGGAGTGACCTTACTACAATATAACCGATATATTGTATATATGCTCAATAGTAACCGAAACTCTAAAACACGGAATTTTGATACCAATAGTTACATCAAAAGAATTGTATTTTTATGATGAATTTAAATATTTAAGTTTTATCAAGTTTAGTTATACACATCAAAAGTTACGAACCTGAGACAATTTGCTTTATTTTAAAAAATAGGGCAAAACACTCCCTAAAAGTCAGTGAATCTTAGCGAAAATCATATCATCAGATTCAACGCATCAGAGAACTTTACTGTAGAAATTTCAAGCTCCTATCCACAAAAAACTGGAATTTTTGTTATTTTTTTTGTAAGAAGATACATCACGGATGTATGTTTATTCATTTATTCATTTTTTTCAGGAATGATCGTATCAACCCAGTGGTCCTAGAATGTCGCAAGAGGGCTCATTATAACGGAAATTAAAAGTTCTAGTGCCGTTTTTAATTTACCAAAAAATCGGAGGGCATCTAGGCCCCCTCCCACGCTAATATTTTCCCAATGTTACAGGGAAAAATTTGAGATAGCCATTTTGTTCAGCATAGTAAATAAACCTAATAACTAAGTCTTTGGGGACGACTTAATCCCCCACAGTTCAAAGGGGAGGGGCTTCAAGTTACAAACTTCGACCATTATGTACGTATAACAATGGTTATTGGGAAGTGTACAGACGATTTCAAGGAACTTTTTCGCGTTGGGGGATGAGGGGGTGGGTTCGGTGGAGGGGGTTACATGGGAGGATCTTTCAATGGAGGAATTTACTATGAGGGAAGGGAATTTCCATGAAGGGGGCGCAGGATTTTCTAGTATTATTTAAAAAAAAATGAGAAAAGAAGTTTTTCAACTGGAAGTAAGGAGGAGCATTAAAACTTAAAACGAACAAAAATAATTGTGTATATGAAGGGGTTTCCCCCTCCTAAACACCTGGCTCTTCACGGTAAAGTTTTTAGCACTTTTTAAAAGCTTTCCATTCTAATTAAAAGACCCTTATGTTTTGGGAGTTGTTCTAACAAAATCGGGACAAGAAATCAAATATTTTCCACAAGGAAAATCATCCCCGTGGAATCCCACCTCAAGCCGAAAATCCCCTTTGCGATAACTACCTGATGCTTCCCAATAACAAACTCTATACGCAAACAATAAGCAAATTTCATAGCTTGAAAATGTATTTCCGCGAGCTGGGGGGGGGGGATTCGTTTTATCTCAAAATTTTGATCGTACGATTTTAATGGAAAATGGGCGGGGTAGGGGGGCTAGTTGCCCTCTAATCTCTGTTTTTACTTTAAAGGGGCACTAGAAATTTTAATTTTCTTTCAAACGAGTCCTCTTCAAATTTTCTAGGATCATTTATTTGATACGATCACCCCCGGAAAAAAAAATAAACATGCATCTGTGATCTTTCATCTGACAAGAAATACAAAATTCCACATTTTTAAAGATAAGAGCTTGAAACTAGTACATTAGCAATCTCTGATACACTGAATCTGGTGGTTTGATTTTCATTAAGATTTTATGGCTCTTAGAGGATGTTTCCCCTTTTTCAAAATAAGGCAAATACTCTCAGGCTCCTAACTTTTGATGGATAAGACTAAACTTGATAAAATGTATATATTTGAAAGTGGCATAAAAATCTAATTCTTTCGATATATCTATTGGCAAAAAATTTTGTTTTTTAAGGTTTTGGTTATTATTGAGCCTTGTCGCTCCTTAGCTATGGCTTGTTACCGCGAACTATTTGATAAATCCAGAAATGTCGAAGCGGCCACAGTAGGGAAGAGGTACACCTTGCCCAAACTCTTTTGATCTGAAAAAAACTCCTTTTGTTAGTTTTGTGACTTTAAGATGAAACAGAAAAAAAAATACACGAAACCCTTGTGGTGTATCACAGGATTTGAATAGAAGCAAAAGGTCACAGCTTTAAATAAGAAGGTTGAGAGCTGGTTTAATTTATAACTCATCTACCCATGGCTTTCTTCTATATTTATACGAATACTCACAGAAAATTAGAAATATTTGATATGAGAAGCACAGTTTGAGGGAATTAGAATCCATTCCTACCAAGTCAATGGCCCGCCAGCCCTCCTCATGAATACAAATTGCTGATACAAAAGTATCATGCTGAAAACTACATGGACAATGAAAACTTCAAAACTTCCCTTTTGAGTCGGAAGCTAACTCAGATATATTCTCATTTATTATGACAATCAATGAAAAGTCAGTCCTAAAATAGGTTTTAACCATAATTTTTTAATTCAATGTTCTGAATTAATTTTCGGTTCTTAATCTCTTTTTCATTGGCCTAGTATTTAGAAGTTTAGTCGCTAGTTTTCTCCAAAATTTGATATCTAAATTTCAAAATATTCAAAGCCTTTTTAATCCAGATTGAGCAAACGTATGAGGACTGAATAACTTTCTTGTCCCTTATTTGAGCAGAATATCAACTAACTTATCAACTAACTTATCAACTTCTCATCAACTAACTTAACTTTTTTCTAAGATCGGAAAAAGTTTTTGTCTAGAATTTTATTGATTTCTCTTTTTTTTAAGCATAAACAACACCTTCACGAAAAAAGTCTTTTAATATTTCAAATAAAGCATACCAGCAGCTGAATTAAACTAAGTTTTGACAAATAAAATCTCAGCGAAATACACCTTACTCAGTAAATTGTATGCTTGCTATTTGTATGACTGAGAAACTTTTTCAACAATTTTTAACAACATACACCATTTGGGAAAAAATACAAAATTCCACATTTTATAGATATGATTTTGAAACTTCTACAGTAGGGTTTTCTGATACGCTGAATCAGATGGTTTGATTTTCGTTAAGATACTTTGACTTTTAGGGAGTGTTTACCCCTATTTTCTAAAATAAGGCAAATTTTCTCAGGCTCATAACTTTTGATGGGTAGAACTAAACTTGATGAAACTTGTATATTTAGAATCAGCGTAAAAATGTAATTCTTTTGAAGTAACCATTGGTATCAAAATTCCGTTTTTTAGAGTTTCGGTTAATACTGAGTCGGGTCGATTACTGTAGTTCGTTACCACGAATTGTTCGATTCGGGTGAGTTCTGCCTACATAGTATTTGCCACAGTTGCATGGTATTTGATAGATAACTCATTAGCGATTGTGAAATCATCATCCCTGAAATCATTGATTGACGCCTTGCCATAATTATAAGTTAAATGTCCCTTTGTGTCGCTACAACTTTGTTCGTTTTTATTCGCAATAATCTTTCATGTTTAAGGGAGAAAGTCGTCCATTCGGGTATTTTAACGCCTAAACTTACATAGAGGACCAAATATTAATTTTGTCCTCTATATTTTGGGTCGGTTTAAAGTTTTAGTTCTTTTTTTTTTATTTCTTTTATCTCAAATCGATTGACGTCCTTTTTTCTTTTCTAGGTTTAAAATTAAAAGGCTGAGCAGTAAATTTCGAAAACTTCTGTGTAAGTTTATGCTGCTGCCGTCTTTTTGTGTAATAGCGTTCATTTTTACATAGAAAGTCGTTGCAAGAGATCAGCCTTCTTGTAATTGGTAAGTTTACATAAAAATCAAGGATTTTCAACCTTAAGTTCATTTAATTCTCAGTAAAATTTTTATTTGTGCTTTTTTCTCTCCCTTTTTCATATTTTTAAATAAATTGAACCCTTTACATTTTAACTCTTGTTATTATTTATTTTATGTTTTTGCTCATCCCTCGCTAAACGAATTTACTGCTCATCCAAGCTCTTCTGCTTCTTCCATGGCCTCTGCTTCTCAGCTGAGGAACCGCTTCATGAGTCAACAAGTGAACAAAAAAAAATCCGACATTTTATTTTCCCTCTTTCTTAATAAAAGTAAATCTTGCTCAAAATCATGTCCTGGAATTATTTTTTTATGGTAGAAAAAGAAGTACCGCATCTTTGTGCTTATTTATCTATACTGCTATATTAACTGTATAATAATTATAAAATAAATAAAATAGACCAATGCTTCAGACATCACTTTCAGTTCAAGTTAGATAACTTAGAGGAGTGGATTTATGCTAAGGAAAAGAGTTCAAAACTGAAAAATCCGGTAAGTTTTCATGATCCCACATGGCTCTCAAAGAAAAACTATTATTGCGGAACATATATTTTGAGAAATATATTGTTCAACGAAGAAATTACATCCATCACTATCACATCCAGTTCAAGAACTTGCAGAAGTGTATATATGCTACCATTTAGTCTTTTCATCTCTTAGACTTCAAAATAGTATCTTCAAATGATCAGAAATAAAGGAAAAATTCTTGTGTGGGTGGGACTTACTTTATGATATGAAACATTCCGGAAATTTTAACTAGATTTGATAGCACAGAGGGGCTCCCACATTTCCCTCCTAAAAAACATTACATTATCAATGTCTTGAAGAATTTTCAAGTCAAAAATAGCAACTAAGTCCTCCAACGATTTTTCCGAAGTTCTCAAGATTTTTTTTCGAAATCCTATGCGTTTGAACTTTGCATTTAGGTAGAATTTATGTTTCCACATTGAAAGCTCAGAAGGCTCGTCTGACATCTTTTTTTTTATATATAAATGTGAGTATTCGAGCACTGAAGAAGAAAACTTATTAGATAACTATAGTCAGCACAGTTAGATAAGAGTAAGAAGTAGCTTGTCATTCTAGCTAAATGATTAGTGCGCCTGCGAATACTCTTTGAGGGACTTGGCCGCTTAGAAAATTTATCTTGCAAAATACTCTCCACAGAAAAGCTGTAATGTCACTTCATGGGGGCAACTATTTCAAATTTCTGGAACATAGCCAATCAAATGAAACATTGTTAGCGTTACCTCTACAATTGCGAATGGTTGAGTTCCTCCATTTTACCTAAATGTGCAAAACGGTCACTTCAAGTTCACCCACAAGAAAAGAAATTTTCAGCCCTCCTTAGAAAATGCTATTCTGAAAAAATATGGCACTTTGGCTGCGTAGAAAATTTTTTCAGGCCTCCCCCACCCTCTTCCCCTAAAAAATATGGTCAAACTGAAAAATGATTTCTTTCCACTATAAAAGTCCTATGAGTAACAGTGATTCACTCTATTCTAAATATTTTCTATCTTTCACAGAAAGCAATTAATCTAGAGTAAGTTACACTTACTCTATTTAGGTAATATTACCTAAATTACTTATATTACTTAATTTTAATAAATACCAAATACTTAATATTTAAATATTTTAAATATTTCATACAGGTTAAATCTTTGAATTTAACCTGATGATGACAGGCACAGGTCCTGTCAAAATTATCGTTAGAAAAAGCAATCACCTGACATCCATAGCTTAGGTAAGCTTATTACCATCTATCATTATCAAACAGTTCGTGGTAACGAACTGTAGTAAGGAGCGATCCGGCTCAATAGTAAACGAAACTCTAAAAAACGCTAAAAGATATATCAGAAGAATCGGATTTTTATGCTGATTTTAAATATATAAGTTTCATCAAATTTAGTCTTTGTCATCAAAAGTTACGAGCCTGAGATAATTTGCCTTATTTTGGAAAATAGGGGGTAACACCCCCTAGGATCTTAACGAAAATCGCACCATCGCATTCAGTGTATCAGAGAACCCTATAGAAAAAAATTTCAAGGTCCAATCTACAAAAATGTGGAATTTCGTATTTTTTGCCAGAAGACAAATCACGGGTGCGTGTTTATTTGTTTTTTTGTTGTTTTTTTTCCGGGGGTCATCGTATCGACCAAGTGGCCCTAGAGTTTTGCAAGAGGGCTCATTCTGACGAAAATAAAAAGTTCTAGTGCCCTTTTTAAGTGACCAAAAAAATTGGAGGGCACTTAGGCCCCCTCCCACGCTCATTTTTTTCCCAAAGTCAACGGATCAAAATTTTGAGATAGCCATTTTGTTCCGCATAGTAGAAAACCATAATAACTATGTCTTTGGGGATGACTTACCCCCACAGTCCCTGGAGGAGGGGCTGCAAGGTACAAACTTTGACCAATGTTTACATACAGTAATAGTTAATGGGAAGTGTACCGACGTTATCAGGGGGATTTTTTTGGTTTGGGTGTGGGGTTTAGTGGAGGGGGCTATATGGGAGGATCTTTCCTTGGAGAAATATTTCATGGGGGAAGAGAAATTCAATGAAAAGGGCGCAGGACTTTCTAGCATTATTATAAAAAAAACAATGAAAATATAAACATGAAAAAGCTTTTTCAATTGAAAGTAAGGAGAAGCATTAAAACTTAAAACGAACAGAGATTATTACGCATATGAGGGGTTCTAAAAATACTTTAGCATAAAGAGCGAGGTATTTAGGAAGAGATAAATACTTCGCTCTTTATGCTAAAAAATTTTTAAGTAATTTCAACTATTTATTCTACGGCCTTTCTGATTCAGGGGTCATTCTTAAAGAATTGGGACAAAACAAGATTTAGTGTTAAGAGCAAGGTATTAACGAGGGGACCAACCCTCTCATACATATAATCAAAAATATAAGAATATAAAAGTTTGTTACGTAAGTTAATTCTTAAGTTATGTATTTTTTTTTACTAATAAAAACGTTCGTTAAAAATTAAAAGATCTAGTTGCCTTTTTAAGTAACCGAAAAATTGGAGGCCAACTAGGCCTCCTTCCCCACCCCTTATTTCTCAAAATCGTCTGATCAAAACTAAGAGAAAGCCATTTAGCCAAAAAAAAGAATTAATGTGAAATTTTATTTTAATAGTTTATGTACGGAGAGCCAAAATCAGACATGCATTAATTCAAAAACTTTCAGAAATTAAATAAAAAAAACAAGTTTTTTGAAATGAAAGTAAGGAGCAACATTAAAACTTAAAACGAACAGAAATTACTCCGTATATGAAAGGGGCTTTTCCTCCTCGACACCCAGCTCCTTGCGCTAAAGTTTGATTCTTTTCGCAACTCTACTTTTTAAAACAATAAAAAACTTTAGCGTAAGGAGCGGGGTGTCGAGGAGGAAAAGCCCCTTTCATATACGGAGTAATTTCTGTTCGTTTTAAGTTTTAACGTCGCTCCTTACTTTCATTTCAAAAAACTTGTTTTTTTTATTTAATTATGTATAAAAGTCAGGCTGGCCTCAGAGAATATATTAGAAAATACTTAAAGCGGAGAGATCAGGATGAAATTGGATGGGAATAATAAACACCTGTCTAAGATACGTGCCTGTCATAACCGGAATGGATCTGCTCTCTTTGGTGGAGTTGGGGGGGAGTAATTCGGACAAATGAGGTATTTGTAACTTTCAAGCGGGTGACTAGATCTTAATGAAATTTAATATTTAGAAGGATCTTGTGCTTTAAAGCTCTAATTTTAAATTGCGACCAGATCCTGTGACATTGGGGGGAGTTGGAGGGGGAAATCAGAATTCTTGGAAAATGTGAAAATGGGGGTATTTTTATCTTACGAATAGGTGATCGCATCTTAATGAAACTTGATATATATAAAAGAATCTTATGGCTCAGATGCTCCATTTTTGACTCGAGTTGGATCCGGGGACATAGGGGATTGGAGGAGGGGAACGGAAATCTTGGAAAACGCTTAGAGTGGAGAGATCGGGATGAAATTTGATGGGAATAATAAGCACAAGTTTTAGATACGTGGTTGACATAATTGGAACGGATCCGTTCTCTTTGGAGGAGCTGGGGGGTGTTAATTTGGAAAAATTAGAAAAATTAAGGTATTTTTAACTTAAGAACGGGGGACCGGATCTTAATGAAATTCGATATTTAGAAGGAATTCATGGCTCAGAGCTCTTATTTTAAATCCCAACTAGATCTGTTGACATTGGGGGAGCTGGAGGGGGAAATCAGAAATCTTAGAAGACGCTTAGAGTGGAGGAATCGGGATGAAGCTTGGTGGGTAGAATAAGTAAATGTCCTTGATACGTGATTGACGTAACCGTACTGGATTCGCTCTCTTTCGAGGAGTTGGGAGGAGGGGTTCAGTGATTTGGCGAGTTTGGTGCTTCTGGACGTGCTAGGACGATGAAAATTGGTAGGTGTGTCAAGGAGCTGCACAAATGGACTTGATAAAGTCGTTTTCCCAGATTCGACCATCTGGGGGGCAAAAGGGAGAGGAAAAATTAGAAAAAATTAAGTATTTATAACTTGCGAGTAGGTGATCGGATCTTAATGAATTTAGATATTTAGAAGGACATCGTACCTCAGAGCTCTTATTTTAATTCCTGGCCGGTATTAAGCCTCTGATTTTCCTTTTAAATCAATCTAACAGCCTAACATCTCTAACAGCCGAGATTTTCATGCTTCGTATACCTCATAAATTTCAAACCAATGAAAAATTGAATCATGTTAAACTTTATGCTGAAAATCTGCGATGAGGGTCAGAGAAGAGAGAGAAGTCAGAAAAGAAGGTGTCAGCACGCCATAAGTTGAACAGCTTATGAATCTTATACGTTGTTTCAAGACCTCTGGCAGGGTGTCCATGCTGCTGATCGGCAGGTTCTCTTTTATAGCGCACGAAGTGGAGGCCAATTCAAGTTTTGCTGCGCTCTCTTTTTGAAGCTCTTTAATATGAACAATGCTTGATGTAGTAGAAGGATCCTATTGTGATAACTAGTGCTTTGCCTAAATTTTCAGAGGCCTAACAACACTTTATCTTGACAGGTTCACATATCTTAATACGGTAGCAATTTCTTATAAACCAGGGCTCTAATCAAATAAATGTTATCAAATAAATAAATAATCAAATAAATAAATGGTATGTTGAGTGGTTTTTAACCCTTGAAGACATCTGATCGGAATTTTAAGGTAGCTGTTTAATTTAAAAATTGTACAAAAAACAAATTAATTTGCTTCCTAGGATGGCATTAATCCCAAAGCTCTTGAGAAACGGGTCGCAAATAAAATAACTTTTTAACCATGGTCAAAGTATATATAATATATTTTGACCATGGTCAAAGTATATATATATATATATATATATATATATATATATATATATATATATATATATATATATATATATATATATCCCTCCAAAAAAAACAACAAAATTCAATCGTTTTTATGGCACTTGGTATTAACCAAGTGACATATAGCAATCGCCAATTCTGTCGACCTGTCTGTCGGTCCTGGTTTTGCTACTTTAGGCACTTCCAGGTAAGCTAGGACAATGAAATTTGGCAACCGTATCAAAGACCGGGCCAGATTAACTTAGAAATAGTCGTTTTCCCGATTTGATCATCTGGGGGGGGGGGGGGGGGTGGCGGGCCGGTTAATTCGCAAAAAATAGAAAAAATGAAGTATTTTTAACTTATGAGCGGGTGATTGGATCTTAGTGAAATTTGATGTTTGGAATGATATTTTGTCTCAGAGCTCTTATTTTAAATCCCGACCGGATCTGATGACATTGGAGGGGGAAAACCTAAAGTCCCGGTTTTGCTACTTTAGGCACTTCTAGGTAAGCTAGGACAATGACATTTGGCAAGCGTATCAGGGACCGGACCAGATTAAATGAGAAATAGTCGTTTTCCCGATTTGACCATCTTGGGGGGGGGGCTGGTTAATTCGGAAAAAATAGAAAAAATGAAGTATTTTTAACTTATGAGCGGGTGATTGGATCTTAATGAAATTTGATGTTTGGAATGATATTGTGTCTTAGAGCTCTTATTTTAAATCCCGACCGGATCTGATGACATTGGGGGGAGTTGGAGGGGGGGAACCTAAAATCTTGGAAAACACTTAAAGTAGAGGGATCGGGATGAAACTTGATGGGAAAAATAAGCGCAAGTCCCAGATACATGATTGACATAATTGGAACTGATTTGCTCTCTTTGGGGTAGTTGGGGGGGGGGGGTAATTCTTAAAAATTAGAAAAAATGAGGTATTTTCAACTTACGAACCGGTGATCGGATCTCAATGAAATTTGATGTTTAGAAGGATATCGTGTTTTAGAGCTCGTATTTTAAATCCCAACCGGATCTGGTGACGGGGGCGGGGAGTTGGGAGGGGGAACCTTAAAACTTGGAAAACACTTAGAGTGGAGGGATTGGGATGAACATGGTGGGAAAAATAAACACAAGTCCTAGATAGATGATTGACATAAACGGAACGGATCCGCTCACTTGGGGGGGGGGGCATTTCTGAAAAATTAAAAAAATGAGGTATTTTTAACTTACGAACGGGTGATCGGATCTCAATGAAATTTGATATTTAGAAGGATATCGTGGCTCAGAGCTCTTATTTCAAACCCGACCGGATCTGGTGACGGGGGCGGGGAGTTGGGAGGGGGAACCCTAAAACTTGGAAACCACTTAGAGTGGAGGAATTGGGATGAACATAGTGGGAAAAATAAACACAAGTCCTAGATAGATGATTGACATAAACGGAACGGATCCGCTCTCTTGGGGGGGGGGGGGTATTTCTGAAAAATTAAAAAAATGAGGTATTTTTAACTTACGAACGGGTGATCGGATCTCAATGAAATTTGATATTTAGAAGGATATCATGGCTCAGAGCTCTTATTTCAAACCCGACAGGATCTGGTGACATTGGGGGGAGTTGGGAGGGGGAAACCTAAAACTTGGAAAACACTTAGAGTGGAGGGATCGGGATGAAACTTGGTGGGAACAAAAAACACGAGTCCTAGATACATGATTGACATAACCAGAACCGATCCGCTCTCTTTGGGGTAGTTGGGGGGGGGGAGTAATTCTTAAAAATTAGAAAAAATGAGGTATTTTCAACTTACGAACCGGTGATCGGATCTCAATGAAATTTGATGTTTAGAAGGATATCGTGTTTTAGAGCTCGTATTTTAAATCCCGACCGGATCTGGTGACGGGGGCGGGGAGTTGGGAGGGGGAACCCTAAAACTTGGAAAACACTTAGAGTGGAGGGATTGGGATGAACATGGTGGGAAAAATAAACACAAGTCCTAGATAGATGATTGACATAAACGGAACGGATCCGCTCTCTTAGGGGGGGGGGGTATTTCTGAAAAATTAAAAAAATGAGGTATTTTTAACTTACGAACGGGAGATCGGATCTCAATGAAATTTGATATTTAGAAGGATATCGTGGCTCAGAGTTCTTATTTCAAACCTGACCGGATCTGGTGACATTGGGGGGGGGAGTTGGGAGGGGGAAACCTAAAACTTGGAAAACACTTAGAGTGGAGGATCGGGATGAAACTTGGTGGGAACAAAAAACACGAGTCCTAGATACATGATTGACATAACCAGAACGGATCCGCTCTCTTTGGGGTAGTTGGGGGGGGGGGGGTTAATTCTGAAAAATTAGAAAAAATGAGGTATTTTTAACTTACGAACGGGTGATTGGATCTCCATGAAATTTGATATTTAGAAGGATATCGTTTCTGAAAGCTCTTATTTTAAATCCTAACCGGATCTGGTGACATTGGGGGAAGTTTGGGGTGGGGAAACCTAAAATGAGGGAAAACGCTTAGATTGGAGGGATTGGGATGAAACTTGGTTGGAAAAATAAGCAGAAGTCTTGCATACCTGATTTACATAATTGGAACGGATCCACTCAATTGCGGGGGGGGGGAGGGGTAATTCTGAAAAATAAGAAAAAATGACGTATTTTTAACTTACGAAGGAGTGATCGGATCTTCATGAAACTTCATACTTAGAAGGACCTCGTAACTCAGATATCTCATTTTAAATCTCAACCGGATCAAGCGTAATTGGGGGGGGGGGTAGTTGGGGGAACTGGAAATCTTAGAAAATACTTAAAGCGGTGAGATCAGGATGAAACTGGATTGGAAGAATAGGTACCTGTCTAAGATACGTGACTGACATAACTGGACCGGATCTGCTCTCTTTGGTGGAATTGGAGGGGGGGGGGTAATTTTGAAAATTGAGGTATTTGTAACTTTCGAAAGGGTGACCAGATCTTAATGAAATTTGATATTTAGAAGGATCTTGTGCTTTACATAATTATATTATGTGGAGTGGTTTTTAACCCTTGAAGACATCTGATCGGAATTTTAAGGTAGCTGTTTAATTTAAAAATTGTACAAAAATCAAATTAATTTGCTTCCTAGGATGGCATTAATCCCAAAGCTCTTGAGAAACGGGTCGCAAATAAAATAACTTTTTAACCATGGTCATTTTGTGTTTTGTTAAGAGAAAAGGTTTGGACTTGACTGCTCTCGTTTAAATTTGTGATGTTTACCATATTGAACCGTTTATTTTCATCCATTTTACTGAACAAAGTATTTTCAGCATACATACAACAGAACACCCTTATGGGCTTGTCAAGAGCCAGACAGAAGGCTGTCCAAAGGGCAGTCAATCTCTTTTTGTGAAAAAATAAATTTACCCTCATTTGAAACTTGATTCAATTAAAATTTCATTATTTAACCCTTCAACTATCAGTAGTTCCCCAATTACTATAAAATAAAAATAAACTACATAATACCAATCCATCATCAATCTCCAAATCCAAGAAAAATATTTATAGCTTAATATGTGTTTATAATTTTTCTTTTTTTACATTTTAAACAGTATAATCAATTAAGTCCTTTTCTTTGTAGCTGCCCCCCCCCAACAAAAATAAAATAAAAAGATCATCATCTTTTCCTGAAAAAACATTTTTGAGCGGTTTCAGTAATGTGGCTTATGTGAAAAATTGCTTTTGTTTTTGAAATTTTAGGGTTTTTTTTCATCTGACTGTAAACTGCCTCATTTTCTTCTTGCTCTACGTTTTGTCATATTGTCAATGTAGAAGTTTCTTAAATTGAAATTGTTGGAACACTAATAAGGTAAAATACTATGCAAAATATTGTACAGAAATGTAGGTTTCTGAATCTTTATTTGAAGAAAAAATTGTATTGGAAATCTAATAGCCCCATCCCCCTTTTCCCCCTGATAATTGATCGGGGGATGTACTTTTTAAGATATTACAATCATTCTCAAAGGGTTAATAGGTAATACGGAAAAGAGGATAGTGACAGATATCCGAAGCACTTTTAATACTTCTTTTCCTTAATAGCAGACTCACTTTTAAGATTAATAATGTTTTTAGTAATGTAGTAATACTTCAGTTTCTTTGCATATTACCTTGACATTTCTGTTCGGATAGAGTCTTTTTTGGTTAACCAACCTTTTATTGTTTGAATTACTTAGTTCAGGAATACCAAGTGATATTAGATATTCTGTAGCCATCCAAATGTCTGTCAACGACAAGAAATAAAAAGAACGAAAATGAAAATGATAAGAAAAGATAAAAAGAACTATAAAAAAATAATGGACATGGCGTTTATAGTGTTTTTTCAGGGTTTGGTAAATGGAAAAAATATTTTTTAAATCCTTGCAAATAATCCACTCCCTCGTTCCCAAGATAATTTCTGCCAAAATTCAAAAAGAGATGTCAATTTGTGACGTAAGCGCGATACCCACTCTTGAATTTGTCAATTTTAGCGAAAACCACTTTTGCGTCCTATAAGTTGTTTATTTATTAAAATAATTTGATACATATTACGTGATCAAATTTATATTAACAAATAATAAAAATGGCCACCGGGCCTGACAAAGAACATTTATAAAAATTATCAAAGCCTTTTTATGAAGTTACGAGAAATGGTGTTTTTATTGATATTTTTATATCCCTTAGCATACGGATGCAAGCATCAGGTTCTTTCTTCCAATTTTTAGGACAGCAATTTGTATTCTGTCTTCAGCCTGTTTCTATTGCATTCGGCTAAATTTTCAGCTACTTATTTTACAAAAAGATGCAATCACTTCTTCATTTTCATCATAAAGCCAAATTACTCGGAGCAGCAATGGCCATGGATTACTTTCATAAGTATCCTCTTTAATCATTTTTTTTTTTTTGTAAGTGTATCATTCATAATTGAGTGTTTTGAAGGATTTTGAATAGTTGAAGTTTCATAATTATGGTTTTCCAGACGATGGCAGTTGAAGTTTTATAATGGTAATGTATCTGCACTAGCATGTATCCCTGTGGAAGTAGGGTAAACCCACCGGTTGTCGGTCACAGACTAAATCCCGGGCAGAATCTTTGATTGGATTGCAACATGCCCAATACTCGGTCTCTCGAGCACCCGATCTCAGTCAGAGACTTGTCTTTTTCTGAGTCACTCCCGAAAAACCTGTTTAGATATTCTTTGCTGAGATCTATGACTCAGGCTCTTTGTCTGGTTATTAGACATTTTAATGTCTTGAAATTTGTTATTTTAAATTCAATTTTCAGAGAGAAAATAGTGGATCCAGGATTTTCTTTGGGGGAGGGCATAATAGGTTGCTTAGATAAACTTGCAAACAAAAAAATGCCTGCAAAATAAAGGGAACCTCAACAATTATGCGTTGTAGGGTAGAGGAAATAGTCTAAAGTATTAAAGAGTTTGGCCTTTATTTTAATGTTTTAGATGAACAGAGGAGTTGATATGTTGTGTAATGCGGAGCTTTGATTAGATGAAAATAGGCAGTAAAGTGGCCATCATTTCTCACAAAAACTTAAATTAATAAATTCTGCGCTTCTCATGCATTTATTTTCTATTATACAAGTTCGCTAAAAAACTACTAGGCTGTGTTTAAACCTTCGTGCGTTGTTGCACTGTTTTTTTTCTTACTTTTTCGTTGATCAGATCAAAATGCTGAACATGTAAAACATGCTCAGAACAAAACACCACGAATAAAATAATATAGCCTACCTAGATTAAAATAAGGACTAAAGCAAATTATAGCTGAAACTTCAGTTTTTAATTTCCTGTTCTCTGCTTTTAGTTTGATAATGTAATTCCTTTTTTTGGAGCAAAATGGTAAAATCCTATTGAAGCTACTGTTGCTATCTTGGAAAGGGGCTATTTTAGGAAAATGAAACTTTCAGTAGTGAATTCAAGGTGAATGAAATAGGTAAAATTCTAGTTAATTGACTTCTTGCTATCTCAGAAAGGGTTTAGGTTAGGAAAATGAAACTTTCAGGGATGGGTCTACAGGCTAAAGTATGTCCTATGAAGGTATTTTAAAGTACCCACCTCCACTGCTGCTCCCTCTAGAGGGCCCTGAAATTTGCCTATATGACAGGTCTATATTGAATTTTTGAAATTTTGACAATTTGAAATTGACCTATTGAAATTTTGACAAAACAACATTTTACCTTAATTTTCAGTTACTAATTGCTTTTTCTCTGTCTTTAGTTCTGAAAATGCAATTCCTTTTATTCAAGTAGAATTTTGAGCCATATCTATGTTTTTTTTTTCAAAATTTAGGAAATGTGTTTGCATATCTTTAAAACCTTATAAAATGGAATTGAGCAAAGTTATGAAGCTGAAAACAATTTTGTTGTACTTCAAATAAGCAGAAGATTTATTTTCAGAGGTCTCACTTTTATAGCACACATATTTTAAAAGGTCATCTAGAGGGAGAAGGAGTGGAGGTAGTTGCTTTAAAATACCTTCCTGGAATACACTTTAGCCTGTAGATTCATCCCTGAAAGTTTCATTTTCCTAACCTAAATCCTTTCTGAGATAGCAGAAAGTCAATTAACTAGAATTTTACCAATACTACTCTGAAAAGGTATTGCCAAGCTTCCATGTTCACCCTCATCTGATTTCTAAGCTTTTAAAATTTGCCTACTTGACAGGTAGGCAACATGGAACTTGCAATGGTAGACATTTTGAAACTTTAAAAAAATAACATTTTGCCTTAATCAATTTCTTTTTCTCTGATTGTTGTTCTGTAAATGCAATTCCTGTTGTTAGAGTAGAATTTTAAGCCATATCAGCAGGTTACTTCTAAATTTAGGAAATGTATTTGTGGTTCTTTAAAACCTCTTAAATTGGGATTGAGTAAAGTTGTGAAGCTGAATACAGTTTTGTTGTATTTCATTTAAGCTGAAGATTTATTTTGCCAGGGTTTACTTTTATATAACAAAATTTTAAAGGTCAGGGCCCTCTAGAGAGAGAAGGAGAAGTGGTGGGTACATCAAAACACCTTCCCTGGAATTTACTTTAGTCTGTAGACTGATCCCTGAAAGTTGCATTTTCATACACTAACCGCTTTCCAAGATAGAAAAAAGCTAAACTAGAATTTTAGTGAGTAAAATTTTAAGCCACATCAATGGTTCTTTTTTCTAACTTTAGAAAATGTCTTAATCTTTGAAACTTCATATATTTCAATTGAATAAAGTTGTGAATCGGGAAAACAGGGTATAAGATCCAGACCTATAGACAATAACCTCTGGAAAGGGACCTTGACCCTGTTGGGGACCTACAAGAGTAGGGACTTGGTGGTAAACTCTGTCCCCACTTTATGAGTGGCACCCCTCAACAAAATTGTAGCATAGTAAACAACAAAGTATTTGCACATGATTAAAGTCTGATTGATGGATAACTCTTCTGCTTTTTTGGGTACTTTTAGGCTGAAAACCTCTTTTCTATTGGCTTAACTTTTGGCTGCTTGTTTGATAAGCTAAGTAGCCTATGTTATTGATTCCTTATGTTAACTAGGAAAATGTTGATATAATCTGATTACTAATAGAACAGGTAATGGACTGCAAAAACAATGGTTTCAGTTAAGTTTGGAGACCAAACTGCATGTCACTCCAATTTCCCTTCTTTATCTCATTAGTATTAGAATACACTAATTTTGGAATAGCTTGCACTAATTAATACACTAATCTATGTATAATAATAATCTGCCCTAATTCTCTGCTTTCAGACTGCAGTTTTATATTCACCTTAATAAACCTTTCCAGTATGGTGCCCTCCAATCTTTTTTGTTACTTAAAAATGTCACTAGAATGTTTGCTTTTCGTTTGAAAGAGCTCATTTTTGATCTTATAGGACCATTGTGTCCATATGATCAACCTTGCAAAATATATATATATATATATATATATATATATATATATATATATATATATATATATATATTTATATATATACATATATATATATATATATATATATATATATAAACATATAAATATATATATAAACATATAAACTTATATCCAGGGTCTACTTTTCTGCCCATCCCCCCAAAAAAAAACAAAAAATTCAATCGTTTTTATGGCACTTCGTATTAACCAAGTGACATATAGCAATCGCCAATTCTGTCGGTCTGTCTGTCGGTCCTGGTTTTGCTACTTTAGGCACTTACAGGTAAGCTAGGACAATGAAATTTGGCAAGCGTATCAGGGACCGGACCAGATTAAATTAGAATAGTCGTTTTCCCGATTTGACCATCTGGGGGGGGGAGGGAGTGGGGGGCCGGTTAATTTGCAAAAAATAGAAAAAAATGAAGTATTTTTAACTTATGAGCAGGTGATTTGATCTTAATGAAATTTGATGTTTAGAATGATATTTTGTCTCGGAGCTCATATTTTAAATCCCGACCGGATCTGATGACATTGGGGGGAGTTGGAGAGGGAAAACCTAAAGTCCCGGTTTTGCTACTTTAGGCACTTCCAGGTAAGCTAGGTAAATGAAATTTGGCAAGCATATCAGGGACCCGACCAGATTAAATTAGAAATAGTCGTTTTCCCGATTTGACCATTTGGGGGGGGGGGGCTGGTTAATTTGGAAAAAATAGAAAAAATGAAGTATTTTTAACTTATAAGTGGGTTATTGGATCTTAATAAAATTTGATGTTTGGAATGATATTGTGTCTCAGAGCTCTTATTTTAAATCCCGACTGGATCTGATGACATTGGGGGGAGTTGGAGGGGGGGAAACCTAAAATCTTGGAAAACACTTAGAGCAGAGGGATTGGGATGAAACTTGATGGGAAAAATAAGCGCAAGTCCCAGATACATGATTGACATAATCGGAACTGATTCGCTCTCTTTCGGGGTAGTTGGGGGGGGGGGAGTAATTCTTAAAAATTAGAAAAAATGAGGTATTTTCAACTTACGAATGGGTGATTGGATCTCAATGAAATATGATGTTTAGAAGGATATCGTGTCTTAGAGCTCGTATTTTAAATCCCGACCGGATCTGGTGATGGGGTGGGGAGTTGGGAGGGTGAAACCTAAAACTTGGAAAACACTTAGAGCGGAGGGATTGGGATGAACATGGTGGGAAAAATAAACACAAGTCCTAGATATATGATTGACATAAACGGAACGGATCTGCTCTCTTGGGGGGGGGGGTATTTCCGAAAAATTAAAAAAATGAGGTATTTTTAACTTAAGAATGGGTGATTGGATCTCAATGAAATTTGATATTTAGAAGGATATCGTGGCTCAGAGCTCTCATTTTTAACCCGACCGGATCTGGTGACATTGGGGAGAGTTGGGATGGGGAAACCTAAAACTTGGAAAACACAGAGTGGAGGGATCGGGATGAAACTTGGTGGGAACAAAAAACACAAGTCCTAGATACATGATTGACATAACCAGAACGGATCCGCTCTCTTTGGGGTAGTTGGGGGGGGGGTTAATTCTGAAAAATTAGAAAAAATGAGGCATTTTTAACTTACGAATGGGTGATTGGATCTCCATGAAATTTGATATTTAGAAGGATATCGTGTCTGAAAGCTCTTATTTTAAATCCTAACCAGATCTGGTGACATTGGGGGAAGTTTGCGGTGGGGAAACCTAAAATGATGGGAAACACTTAGATTGGAGGGATTGGGATGAAACTTGGTTGGAAAAATAAGTTGAAGTCTTGCATACGTGATTTACATAATTGGAACGGGTCCGCTCAATTGTGGGGGGGGGGGGGGTAATTCTGAAAAATAAGAAAAAATGACGTATTTTTAACTTACGAAGGAGTGATCGGATCTTCATGAAACTTCATATTTAGAATGACCTCGTAACTCAGATATCTTATTTTAAATCTCAACCGGATCAAGCGTAGTTGGGGGGACCGGAAATCTTAGAAAATACTTAAAGTGGTGAGATCAGGATGAAACTGGATGGGAAGAATAGAAACCTGTTTAAGATACGTGACTGACATAACTGGACCGGATCTGCTCTCTTTGGTGGAATTGGGGGGGGGGGGGTAATTTCGAAAATTGAGGTATTTGTAACTTACCAAAGGGTGACCAGATCTTTATGAAATTTGATATTTAGAAGGATCTTGTGCTTTAAAGTTCTAATTTCAAATTCCGACCAGATCCTGTGACATTCGGGGGAGTTGGAGGGGGAAACCGGAGTTCTTGGAAAACATGAAAATTGGGGTATTTTTATCTTACAAATAGATGATCAGATTGTAATGAAATTTGATTTTTAGAAGGAATTCATGTCTCAGAGCTCTTATTTCAAATCCCGACCAGATCTTTTGACATTGGGGGGAGTTGGAGGGGGAAATCTTGGAGAAACACTTGGAGTGGAGGAATCGGGATGAAGCTTTGTAGATAGAATAAACAAATGTTTGATATGATATGTGATATGTGGTTGACAGAATCATACTGGATTCGCTCTCTTTGGGGGAGGGGTTCAGTGATTTGGTGAGTTCGGTGCTTCTGGACGTGCTAGGGCGATGAAAATTGGTAGGCGTGTCAGGGAGCTGCACAATTTGACTTGATAAAGTCGTTTTCCCAGATTCGACCATCTGGGGGGCAAAAGGGAGAGGAAAAAATTAGAAAAAAAATAGGTATTTATAACTTACGAGTGGGTGATTGGATCTTAATGAATTTTGATATTTAGAAGGACTTTGTGACTCAGAGCTCTTATTTTAAATCTTGACCGACATTGAGCCTCTTATTTTCCTTTTTAAATCAATCTATTGATTCATAGAATTTTGTTAGAGCTCATACCATATGATCTCTTGGCCTTAGCTCTTCTCGCCTCGTCACAAGTGCCATATGAGCTCTTAGCTCTTGTTATATCTTAGGCGATTCCGCAGACCGTTTTATACTTCTGTGAGTTTTGCTAACTTCGGATTTCATGGCCTATTATTGAACGAGTCATAAAATTTAATCTATATATGCCTTAATTACAATTAATCATATAATAAAATGATATATTGTTAATAATATACAATAATTATATAATGATGATTTATATGTCGATTGCTGCTGAAGTCTGACGGCCTTGTTGACGTTTTTGTGTCTGATTGTGGAATTCAGCAATACTAAATTTTCAGCTAGTAACTAGTATTTATTACTTAAATAATTGAGTATTACTTAATGAATACTTTCTCACTTAATCAATTGGAGATTGTGGCAACTTGGTTCTAACCAGATAATAAATTCTATTCATAAACTGATACAATTAACAGAGGGCTGTACTCTGGAAAAGTATACCGTCAAATTTGAGAACCTCCCCCCCCCTCCTATGCATTTTTTTCAAGGTTTATCTTCTACCCTCTTAAACTCAGCAAACCCAATCTATTGATTCAACTCATTTTCCATATTTTATTTTATTTAGTGTTAAGTATGCATATTGGTCACTCCAGCCTTGAAATTGAAACACCTAATAAATTATTCAAGATTCTTTGAAGAGAAGAAGATTGATAGTTTGTTTTAGTGTGTGCAATGATTTACATAGCGATACTATTACTGTTGTTTTGTTCCTTCTCTCTCTCTCTCTCTCTTCTCTTTCTCTTTCTCTTTCCTCTCTCTCTCTCTCTGTCTGTCTCTCTCTCTCTCTCTCTCTCTCTCTCTCTCTCTCTCTCTCTCTCTCTCTCTCTCTCTCTCTCTCTCTCTCTCTCTCTCTCATCTCTCTCCTCTCTCTCTCTCTCTCTCTCTCTCTCTCTCTCTCTCTCTCTCTCTCTCTTTTTTTTTTTTTATTACCAAGATTGATGCTCAGGCTTTAATCTTTGAAACTTTATTTGCATACTTTGTATTTTAGAAATATCGTGAGGTCCAAGTCTATTTTCGAATCACCAAAGTTCCTTTTGTGACAAGGTTCTCAAAGATAATTTCTCTTTCCTTCTAGAGTGAAGAAGCAATGACAAAAGCCAGAAGTATATTAGAGCTTGATTCGGTTAGAAATTTCACTGGGAAGGCTGAATGCAATTATCAAGAAATCAACGACAAAGGTGGAGTGGTCAGTAGGGCAGGAAGAGTAAGTGAAGTCATGAAGAGGCCGGCAGAGGGGAATAGTGAACAAGTAGTGAAAAAATCGAGAGTGGTAAGTGAGGCATAATTTCAATAATCAGAACAGGAAAGTCTTTAAAAATCAAATGGCTAGACAGCACTAGTTAAGGGTGTATCTAGGACTAACTGTTAGTCAAGTATTTGCACAAAACTCAAAAAAAAAGTTTAGAACTAGTAATAATATAGAAGAGAAGCACGCGTAAGTGATTCCTATGTGCAACCTCCAACCTCTTATGTTCATCCAGGATTTTGTTGGGGGAGAGGTTTTTTTGAGTGGATGTTATACGCAAAAAAACTTCAAAAATGGTTTATATTCATTTTTGCAACGATTTTACGAGTCGGACAACAATTTCGAGGGGCTTCGAACTCAGTATCCCCCCTGGATACGGTCTTGGCATTAGTGATCTGTTTTAAGAATTTTTTAGGTGTGCAAACGATGCTCTTTGTTTTGTTTGAAGAGATAAATCTTTTGCGCTTTCGTGGCGAATATTTCAAATTTAAAAGTAAGGATATTAGACATCAAATTTCATAGATAAACCCACTGTTGAATATTTGAGTTTTATTAGACCTTGCATCTGCAGCAAGTATTGACTAAAGATTAGTCATTCATCATTATACTTTTTGGTGGTAAATTTTTAAATTTTCATGCAAGTAAACCCTTGTTTAACTCAGCCCTCAAACCTCGTTCAACTCAACACCTATTCAAATCATTCCCATTCAGCTAGTATAGCTTAAGTATGGTTAGGTTACATTTAAATTTATTCATGGCCAATTTGAAAGAGCATTGTATCAAAATTGGAGAGAAATTAGACCCAGTTAATTTGAGTTGCATTGGGGTTGAGAAACCGCTACCACTACTATTAACAATTCACTGCAGCGCCAAGCCGCCTGAGGCTAACACAACTACGCACGCATCTCTTCTCTCAGATCTATTTAAAGCCTCCCTCTTCACACCCTCTCAGGAACTACCAATTGCCCTTAAATCTTTCCTTCTGACAACCTAATATCCCATTTAGGGACGACCTGCTTTTCGTTTGGCTCTAGACTGTTTGCTGACAAGGAAAATTTTTGGCAATCTGCCATCCTTCATCTGCAGAACGTGCCTTAGCCATCTTAACCTTTCTTTCATTATAGCACACAAGTTTTTGGTGGTGAAGCAATGGTTATGGTGAAGTATTCGAGTACCCCTGGCTCTCTTCTGGAATAAAGGAGAATTGAGAATTTATTCCTTTGTTTGTCCAATTTGCATTTATGCAGATAAAGTCGTTATTGCACTATTTGACAGGTGCAGATAGATAAATAATTCGACTGGAGAAGGGGATAGTGTTCCTCTGAGACTATAAAACTGAAAATTTCTGTTTGGGGGGTGGGGGTACAAGAAAACTAAAAAACGCATAAAAATTATTTTGATGTATTTTTGTTACGTTTTTTTTTATTCAGACAAACATTTTAGGGGGGACGGGGGTTCAACCCCTCCCCCTACTATATACGGCCTTGAAACCCTACCTTATTTTGTCTAAAGGCAGAGGAATCGAGCTGAGTTGTTTTTTTAAAGAGGAGTTTTTTTTGGGGTGGGGCGAGATGACTTCGAAATTTTTGTTGGGAGGAGGGAAAAACCAGTCGTCATGAAGAATGTGGGGTTCATTTTTTTATTTATGTTTCTTTTTTGCCCGTCTTCTAACTGGCTTCGTTGCTAGTTTAATGTAAGTGCAGTATAAAGTACTTTGGTTTATTCTGTAATTCTAAATTTTCCTTTGTTTAAGTTTAATTATTTTGTCTACTATTTTATGTATCAATTAATTATTTTGAATTATTATTTTTTAATTATTTTTTCTTACTTTATATATAAATTTTCTAAACCATACATATAAATGGAGGAAATTAGAAGCTCAAGTTGAAATATGGCGTTGTTTTGAATAGATTGCGATTTTTAAAAGGATGGGGAATAATTGAACTTTGACAAGCGTACAAGAAAGATACCTTCCTACGAGGACGTAATAAAAACGTCTATAATCGTTTTTATTGCAGTTCTTTAATTCAAAATCCTTCTAAGGATCGAAATCTGTTCAATAAGACATATGCTTGACCTTTTGCAAAAAGTTCCTTACCCAGATAGATAACTGCTTGATTGACTTTGCATCCTTGCATTTTGTGCACCGAACATATCCAACAGAAGATTAATGGAGGTTGTCTTCTCTAAACGGTTCCATAGTTAAATTAAGTCGTTAGCGAGCTTTATATTTTTTTCTTTTTTCAATGAAATTTTTTGTTTTTTATTTTTTTTAATAAGATTTTTATTTATGGCACTTGGTATTAACCAAGTGACATATAGCAATTGCAAATTCTGTTGGTCTGTTGGTCCCGGTTTTGCTACTTTAGGCACTTCCAGGTAAGCTAGGACGACGAAATTTGGCAGGCGTATAAGGGACCGAACCAGATTAAATTAGAAACAGTCTTTTGAAGTATTTTAAACTTACGAACGGTAGATCAGATCTTAATGAAATTTGATGTTTGGAAGAATATCGTGTCTCAGAGCTGTCATTTTAAATCCCTACTGGATCTGGTGACATTCAGGGGGGGATTGGGAGGGGTAAACCTAAAATCTTGGAAAACACGTAGAGTGGAGGGATCGGGATGAAACTTAGTAGGGAAAATAAGCACAAGTCCTAGATACATGATTGACATAATCGGAACGGGTCTACTCTCTTTGGGGTAGTTAAGGGGGGGGGGGGGGTAATTTTGAAAAATTAGAATTAATGCGGTATTTATAACTTACGAACGGGTAATTGGATCTCAATGAAATTTGATATTTAGAAGGATATCGTTTCTCAGAGTTCTTCCTTTAAATCCCTACCGGATCTGGTGACATTGGGGAGGGGAAAACCTAAAACTTGGAAAACTCTTAGAGTGGAGGGCTCGGGATGAAACTTGGTGGGGAAAAGAAGCACAAGTTCTAGATACATGATTGAAATAACCGGAACGGAACTGCTCTCTTCGTGATAGTTTGGGGGGGGGGAGTGATTTTAAAAAATCAGAAAAATTGAGGTATTTTTAACTTACGAACGGGTGATCGGATCTCAATGAAATTTGATATTTAGAAGAATATCGTGTCTCAGAGCTATTACTTTAAATCCCGACCGGATCTGGTTACATATGGGGGGAGTTGGGAGGGGGAAACCTAAAACTTCGAAAATACTTAGACTGGAGGGATCGGAATGAAACTTGGTGGGAAAAATAAAAACCTGTCTAAGATACGTGACTGACATAACCGGACCGGATCTGCTCTCTTTGGTGGAGTTGAGGAGGGGGGTAATTTTGAAAATTGAGGTATTTGTAACTTACGAAAGGGTGACCAGATCTTAATGAAATTTGATATTTAAAAGGATCTTGTGCTTTAAAGCTCTAATTTTAAATTCCGACCAGATCCTGTGACATTTGGGGGAGTTGGAAGGGGAAACCGGAATTCTTGGAAAACCTGAAAATTGGGGTATTTTTATCTTACGAATAGGTGATCGGATATTAATGAAATTTGATATTTAGAAGGAATTCATTTCTTAGAGCTCTTATTTCAAATCCCGACCAGATCTTTGACATTGGGGGGAGTTGGCGAGGGAAATCTTGGAAAACACTTGGAGTGGAGGAAGCGGGATGAAGCTTGGTGGATAGAAATAGCAAATGTCCTTGATATGTGATTGACCGAACCGTACTGGATTCGCTCTCTTTGGAGGACTTGGGGGCAGGGGTTCAGTGATTTGGCGAGTCAGGTGTTTCCGGACGTGCTAGGACGATGAAAATCGGTAGGCGTGTCAGGGGCCTTCACAAATTGACTTGATAAAGTCGTTTTCCCAGATTCGACCAACTGGGGGGCAAAAGGGAGAGGAAAAATTAGAAAAAATTAGGTATTTATAACTTACGAGTGGGTGATCGGATCTTAATGAATTTTGATATTTAGAAAGGACGTCCTGACTCAG